>NC_026002.2:29607757-29892757 GCF_000442705.2 Elaeis guineensis
ATATAATATATTATATTATTATAATATATTAATAATATAATATAATATATAATAATATTTATATAATAAAATGTATTATGAAAAATATAAATAGAACATAGCAATTTTTTAGAAAAATAGAAATACAAAAGAATATAGATAATAGATTTTCAAATCATTTTTCATAACATAAAATATATGAATAAATTATTTTTTTGTTTAAATGGTGCTTGAAAAATACTTATCCAAAAAAAATATAATTTTTTAGATAAATCTTTTATCTGTAAAAAAATAGATCGAAAATATTTTTTTTATTTTTTTTTCATGAAATACTAAACTAGATCGAATATAAAAAAATAATGTTAAAGCATCCAAATCACACCCCTTTAGGTAACGAAAGGGATGTGACTATGCAGTCGATAGGATTGTGACTATGCAGTCGATACCTTCGGCTTGTAAACTAATCGCTTAGGCCATGTTTGTTTACTAATTAAATAGCTAATTACGTGATGGATATCTTTAACTATCGGTAACCACATCCTAATTAGATAATCATGAGTTATAATTATTCATTGTTTAGTTGACATTCAAGGATTAGAAAGATATGTTAGGAAAAAGAAAAGATTAAAACAGAAGGAAAGAGGATAAAAGAGTTCCGATGGTCAAATCTATTTACCTCCGTCCGCAAAATAAACCCGGCTATCCACTTTTCAGAACGTTGATCAAATAAAGTTAACGTAACGTACTAATGTCCTTATTTTTTTTTTTTGGTAGAATACTGATCCTTATTTGTTTAGCTATGTGGATATATAAGCATTGTTGGGGGATACCGACCGACCGACGACCGACCGACTATCGGAGGGCCCGACCGGCTGGCGGCCCGACCGACCGACCGACTATCGGAGGGCCCGACCGGCTGGCAGCCCGACCGACCGACCGACACGGCCCGACGACGACTCTGACTGGCCGATCGTAAGTCGGGCGACAGGCCGACGGACGCCATCAGCGGCTAACACGGCCATTCCACGGTCCATTCCCGACCGACTAAACCCAGAGGTCCGGTAGCCGACCCACATGAAGCTCGCCGACCGACGGAGGAGTCCGACGCCACTCTGCTGGCCACCGACCTTGGGTCGGCCGACTCCACCAACCGCCGTACGGCCGCCAGACGTTGTCAGCTCTGACACGGACATGCGGCACAGTTACCTAGGGGCATTGTCCCGCCGAGAGCCGGGTCAACCCTGGTGATTAGACGGCTACACGGCGACATGACGTTTTCACGGCGGCTCTGACAGCCTACAGTGAGTTGACAGTTCCTCACTTGTCCGCGCCATTAATGACGGCGCCATACCGTGCTCCACTATATATACCGGGGAAGGCAACAGTGCAAGGGATCGATCCGCCCGTCTCTCCCACATACGCAGGCTCGCTCCTCTCTCTCTCTCTCTCCTCTCAGAGCTCTCTGTCTGCATTTCACTGTTGCCCAGTCACCTCTCTGACTTGACCGTCGGAGGGTCCCCGCCGGAGCCGCCTCCGGTCAGTGCGGACTTCCTTTTGCAGGTGCACGCTTCCCGGCGATCGGGCGACGAGGCGATTGGCCGCAACAGATTGGCGCGCCAGGTAGGGGACAGCATGACAAAGACAAGAGCTCAACGATCGAGAATCACTGGGTCGGCAAGGCGTTCTTCCCGCCGGGAAGAGGCCTCTCCACCACCACCGGCGGCGGAGCCTAGCTCTCCGCGCCCTGCAGTGACACGGAGGCCCAGATTGCGGCCATCGTACGGCAGATGACCGTACTGACCGACGCAGTCAAAAGCCTCCAGCAACAACCGGCGGCCCGACCTATGCCTTCCAGGAGCAGCCGCCGACGGTCGCGCCGACCCCTGCCGCCTCCAGGCGAGCGCTCCCAACAGCGCTCCCACGGGGAGGAGGAGGGTCGACCTCGGCGCGACGACCGACGGTCCCAGCGGCCCTCTCCTTCCCCGTTGGAACGGGCGAGGAAGGAAAAGCGGCCGCGCACACCGTCGGCCTCTCCTTCAGAGTCTTCCGGAGGCTCCACTCCTGGGGTCTCCCAGCATCGACGAGCGGACGACTACGAGCGACGGTTCGAGGAGATCGACCGCCGACTCGCCCAACTGCAGATGGACGGCCAGAAGTCTTCGAACGACGTCGACTTCCAGACCGCCCAGCCTCTCTCTCGACTGGTCCTCGATGAGCCGATTCCCAGTCGGTTCAAAATGCCGAACGTGGAGCCATACGACGGCTCCACCGACCCAGTCGACCACCTCGAGAGCTATAAAGCTCTCATGACGATTCAAGGGGCAACCGACGCTCTTTTTTGCATCGGCTTCCCCGCCACACTTCGCAAGGCTGCCAGGGCTTGGTACTCCGGTCTTCGATCGGGCAGTATCCATTCCTTCGCGCAGCTCGAGCACTCGTTCGTGGCCCATTTCAGCACCAGCCGAAAGCCGCCGCGAACGTCGGATAGCCTTTTCTCCCTCAAGCAGGGGGAAAACGAGACGCTCCGATACTTCGTGGCGCGATTCAACGCGGCCACGCTCGAGGTCCGGGACCTCAACGAAGACATGCGGTTTCAGCCATGAAGAGGGGCCTGAGGTCGTCCCGATTTACTTATTCTCTGGACAAGACCCTCCCCCGAACATACGCCGAGCTACTGGAGCGCGCATACAAGTATATGCGCGCGGACGAAGGAGCGTCCGACCGGACGCCTGGTCGAGCCCAGGGGTCCGAAGGAGAAGCGAAGAAAAGGTCGGGAGCCCGCCGAACCAAGCAGGCCCCCGGCCGATAGTCGGCTTTCTCCACCCCGACAGATCCAAAAATCACCCCGCCGACAGACTCCGAGGTCGGTGCGTCCCAGGTATGACTCCTACACTCCTCTCTCCGCTCCCCGTGCGCAGATCTTGATGGAGATCGAAGGGGAAGAATACCTGCGACGGCCTCCGCCTCTGAAGGCAAAGGGCCTCGACCATCGGAAGTACTGCCGGTTCCATCAGAGCCACGACCACGACACCGAGCGATGCATCCAGTTGAAGGATGAGATCGAAAATCTCATCCGTCGGGGGTATCTCGGCAAATTTGGAAAGGGTCCGCCGACCCGACCGACTGCCGATCGACGCCCGCAGCCGACTGAAGAGGCACCGACTAACCAGCCGACGGCTGGAGTCATCAACATGATCTCCAAGCGGCTGGGATCGGGGACGTCTACAGGGGGGAGCCGACGAAAAAGCCACGACCGAACGACGTAATCACCTTCGCGGAAGATGACGTTTGGGGCATCCAGACTCCCCACGACGACGCTGTTGTTGTGTCGGCGACAATAGCCAATTATGATGTAAAACGAATTTTTGTTGATAATGGAAGTTCGACAAATGTTTTGTTTTACTTGACCTTCTCCCGAATGCGACTACCGACTGATCGACTTAGTGGGGTCTCCACACCCTTGATCGGCTTTGCCGGAGATACCGTCACGACAGAAAGAGAAATCACCCTGCCCGTGACGGTCGGTACCGAACCACGGCAAAGCACAGTCTCCCTCATTTTCGCGGTCGTCCAAGTTCCTTCGGCCTACAACGCCATACTCGGGCGACCCGGATTGAACGCCCTCAGGGCGGTCGTCTCGACGTACCATCTCCTTGTTCGATTCTCGACCAAAAACGGAGTCGGAGAGATGCGCGGAGATCAACAGCTCGCCCGACGATGCTTCCACATCTCCGCCCAAAGCGACGAGACAAAGGATCCCCTGACAATCGACAAACTGGATCAACGGGAGGAGGAAGAGCGGGGTTCGCCGGCCGAGCAGCTCGAGGCGATCCCGATAGGAGAAAATCCCGACAGAAAAGTTTGGGTCGGGTCTCGATTGCCCGACGCCGAACGCCACCGACTGACGGAGCTGCTGACGGCCAACGCCGACATATTCGCATGGTCGGCAGCAGATATGTCGGGCGTCCCTCCGGAAACAATGACTCACCGACTCAACATCGACCCGACGATGAAACCGGTGAGGCAGAAGAAAAGGTCCTTCGCCCCAGAAAGGCAGAAGGCCATCGACGAGGAAGTGGACAAGCTGCTCGAAGCGGGCTTCATTCGGGAATCCACGTATCCCGATTGGCTCGCCAATGTCGTCATGGTCAAGAAAGCCAACGGGAAATGGAGGATCTGCATCGACTATACCGACCTCAACCGAGCATGCCCGAAGGATAGCTTTCCACTCCCGAAGATCGACCAGCTGGTGGATGCGACGTCCGGATTTCGACTGCTCAGCTTCATGGACGCCTTCGCCGGGTACAATCAGATCCGGATGGCGCCTGAGGACGAGGAGCACACCGCGTTCGTAACTCCCAAGGGCCTCTACTGCTACAGGGTGATGCCCTTCGGATTGAAGAACGCCGGTGCCACCTACCAGCGACTCGTCAATAAAGTCTTCAAAGACCAAATCGGCCGCAACATGGAAGTGTATGTGGACGACATGCTGGTGAAAAGCACGCAGATCCCGGACCATGTTCAGGATCTCGAGGAGACCTTTCGCACCCTTCGACGACACCGAATGAAGCTCAACCCGACCAAATGCGCCTTCGGGGTGACCTCGGGGAAGTTCCTCGGATTCCTCGTTTCTCAGAGAGGGATCGAGGCCAACCCTGAGAAGATAAAGGCGATCCTCGACATGCATCATCCGAACACCAAGAAGGAGGTCCAGCAGCTGAACGGGAGAATCGTCGCTCTTAGCCGATTCATTTCCCGATCAGCTGAAAGGTGCCTCCCGTTCTTCAAGACCTTGCGCCAGGCGAATGGTTTCTCTTGGACGGATGAGTGCGAACAGGCCCTTGAAGACCTGAAAAGGTACTTAGCTTCCCCGCCGCTGCTCGTAAAGCCGCAGGTCGGGGAGACCTTGTATCTCTACTTGGCCACATCTTCTGAGGCGATCAGTTTGGTGCTCGTTCGGAAAAACGAGTGCCGAACCCATCAGCCCATCTACTACACCAGCAAAGTGCTCCACGACGCCGAAGCCAGATACTCGGAGACGGAAAAGATGGTTTTCGCCCTGACCGTCTCCGCGCAACGGCTCCGACCATACTTCCAGGCCCACGCCATCGTGGTACTCACCAACCGGCCCCTGAGGGCCGTACTGCGCCGACCCGACACATCCGGACGACTCGCTAAGTGGGCAATGAAGCTTAGCGAGTTCGACATTCAGTACCGACCGAGGCCTGCCTTGAAGGCTCAGGTCCTGGCCGACTTCATCGCTGAATGCCCGACGACCGACCGACCGTCGGGAGCTGAAGGCCCGGGACGAGATTCGGTCCCTGAGCCAAACCCGATCTCCACCTGGGTACTTCACATCGACGGAGCCTCCAACGCTCAGGGAAGCGGGGCCGGGCTCCTGCTCACGAATTCGGATGGGGTAGTCACCGAATACGCCCTCCGGTTCGACTTCAAGGCCTCCAACAATCAAGCCGAATACGAGGCACTCCTTGCGGGCTTGAGGATGGCGAAGGAACTGGGCGTCGACAGCCTCCGGGCATTCTCCGACTCTCAGCTGATCGTGGGGCAGGTCAAGGGCGACTTCGAGGCGCGAGATCCGACCATGATCAAGTATCTTCAGAAGGTAAAGGATCTCGTGGCCCGCTTCGGGCATTTCGAGATCTCCCACATCCCCAGGATGGAGAACGCCCGTGCCGACGCTCTCTCCAGATTGGCAACGTCGGCCTATGATTCTTTGGGTCGGACGTTTGTCGAAAACCTCCAGCAGCCGAGCATCGATCGGGTCGAAGAAGTGCAGCAGCTAACGTCCGAACCAAGTTGGATGGACCCGATCGTCCGGTACCTGTCCGACGGGACCAGTCCCGAAGATCCCGCGGAGGCCAAGCGACTTCGATGGTCGGCGTCGCAATATGTGATCATGGACGGCCGACTCCACAAGAGGTCGTTCTCCCTCCCTCTGCTTAGGTGCTTGGGACCGACCGACGCTGACTACGCCCTCCGAGAGGTTCACGAGGGAATTTATGGGAATCACTTGGGGGGCAAGTCCTTAGCCTTCAAAGTCTTACGACAGGGCTACTACTGGCCGACCATGAGGAAGGATGCAGCCGAGTTGGTCCGAAGGTGCGAGCCATGTCAGAAGTATGCCAATATTCAGCACCAACCGGCCAGCCAAATCACTCCCATTGTCGCTCCATGGCCCTTCGCTCAGTGGGGAGTCGATATCCTCGGCCCTTTCCCACCGGCGTCGGGCCAAAGGAAGTTCATCGTTGTCGCCATCGACTACTTCACGAAGTGGGTCGAGGCCGAGCCCTTGGCGCAGATCACCGAGCGTAAGATGGAGGACTTCGTCCAAAAGTCCATCATCTTCAGGTTCGGATTGCCGCACACCATCATCACCGACAACGGACGGCAATTCGACAACCAAGACTTCAAGAACTTCTGCGCCAGGTTCCACATCCGTCATCGACTAACTTCAGTCGGGCACCCACAGTCCAACGGTGAGGTTGAGGTGACGAACCGAACCTTGCTCCATGGACTCAAGACCCGACTGAACGAAGCCAAAGGTCTCTGGGTCGACGAGCTGGGCTCCGTCCTATGGGCTTACCGAACGACCCCCCGTGTCCCGACCGGAGAGTCGCCGTTCAGTTTGGCCTACGGGACAGAAGCTATGATCCCGCTCGAGATTGGCCTGCCATCTTCAAGGGTCGAGCAGTACCGCGAGCCAGACAACTCCGAAAGCCGGAGGGCCGACCTAGACCTCCTCCCCGAACTGCGAGATGAGGCTCAAATCCGAATGGCCTCATACCGACAGAGGGTCGCCCGGTACTACAACGCCAAGGTCAGACCAAAGCTCTTTAAACCTGGCGACCTAGTCTTGAGGAAGGCGGAGGTGTCGAAGCCCTTGCACCAAGGGAAGATGGCACCCAACTGGGAAGGACCCTACAAGGTTGCTGACACCTTCGGGCCGAGAGCCTATCGGCTGGAAACCCTTGAGGGAAAAACCATTCTCCGGACTTGGAACGCCGACAACTTGAAGCGGTATTACCAGTGAATTCTGTAATTCAATCATCGGAATACAAGTTCAGTTTGAAAAATCGGAGTTCTAACTCTTCGACTACTGATCGGCGCTCAGCCCCGACGCATCGACACGGACCTGGAACCGACGACACATCGGCCCCTTACACGGACCGATGCATCTACGATGACGGGAGTTTATACTCCTTTTACGGTCGAATTTTCGGGCAAAATCCATCGGCCGACTGGTCGATCGGGCCCCGACCGAAGAAAGGCTAAAAGCCCACGCGGCTGTTGCCGCGACATTCCGACCAGGCTACGGCCGGTCGAGGGATATTCGGCTTACCCCCGTCTATCACATGACGCGACCTTAGTCGCACCCACTACTCGCCGACCGACCTACGGCCGGCTGAACGACACTCGGCTTGCCACCGTCTGTCAAAAGACACGAAACCCGACGCAAGAGCATGGGGACCCGACTTACTATCATGCCCCCGACACTCGCCGGATGATGACCGGCTAAGTGCATCTACGGAGGTCCGGCCGCCGAACCTTCACTAGGTTCGGTCGGCTCCCTACTTGACAGATGCGCCCGAACGGCGACTACAATTTTTGGAAACCGACCTAAAGTCGGGACACAAACTACTTTGAAGCTGTGCAAGCCGGTTAAGTCCTACCGACTTACCCGAGTTGGCGACTTCTTTAAGATGGCGACTAGGGTTCGACATTACAGCGATAAGAAACATTACAAACAAGAAGCAAAAGAGAAGACAATTTCATTCATTGATCAAAAAACATTACAAAGTTGGGCCGAAGCCCGATTACATGTATTTTCAAAAAGACAAAAATAAAGATGGTCGGCAGGGCCGATCACCCGTCCTGATCGATCTCTTCGACCGACGGAGGATCGGGGATGATCGGCGTCTCGGCCATAAGCAACGATTGATCGGCCGCCGAGAGATGGGCTTCGGTCGATAAAGGAACTTCGGTCGGCACCTGCTCCGGGACGGCTTCCTCCACCACGATGACGCCTCCCGACGGCTGGTCGGCCATCTCTTCCGTTCCTTCTTCTTCGGCTCCTTCCTCGGCGAACGGCGGGACGACTCGGCTGACGTCCACCTCCGGGTACAAGGCATGGACGGCATCCCGACCATCCTCGAACCCGACCCGGTAGGAGGCGAAGCCCGACTCGAGAATCTCCTCCTTGTACCGGTCGGAGGCCCGGAAGTCCTCAACCGCACGATCGGCCGACTCCCTCGCCGACCGTGCCTCGTCCTCAGTATGGGCCAGCTCCTCCCTCGCCAACTCCGCCTCGGCCCTGGCAATTTCGGCGTCGATTTGGGCGATGGACAAATCCTCTTCGGTTTCCGCGAGCTTCCCCAGGCTGGCCCGAAGTTGCTCGCGTTCCCCTTGGAGTTCGGAGGTGGCACCGTCCCGTTCGCGTCGAAGACGACGCACGACCCGACCTTTGTGCTTGGCCTCCTTCTTGGCCGACTTTAGTTCGGCCATAAGCCGGGAGACCTCGTCCGTCAACTTGGCCTCCCGGTCGACCGACTCCTGCAGTTGGTCGACCAGCCTCCCTCTTTCGGCCTCGGCCGCCGCCGACCTTTCCTTGAAGGCTGCCCGAACGTCGCCAAACCTTCGGTATCCGGCCTCCAACTCGGACATGGTGAAGATCAGCTGCCGACGGAAAAAAGCTTTGTCAGAATTATGTGGCAAGCAAAAATTTTTCTAAGGAAAAAGGTGACGCGAAGCTTACCTCCACCATTGTCGGGTAGAACCGCGACAGCATTTCGGTCACTTGCCGAGACCGCAACGACTGAACGTCGGTAGGGAGGAGGATCCCCTGGCACAACCTCCTCGCAAGGTTGTGGTCGGCCAAGGCCGACGCACCCTCAGGGTAGTATGCGCTGGGGGGCATTGATCTCTCCTCCTCCGAGGGCTCCATCGGGGCTTTCCCCCGATCAGCTGCCCCGACCGACGGGGCTGGCAGCGATGGGACGCTGGAGTTCGACCCGGCGCCCCCCGTTGCGCCAGCGGACGCCTCCGGACGATGTTCGGCTTCCCGAACGACATCCGGCTCCACCCGCGGCGGCGAAACCGCCGACACTCCTTCGGCCACTTCCTCGGTCGGCCTCTCCTCGACTCGGACGGTCGGAGCCGCGAGGGCTATGATCGGCTCCGACCCCTCGGTCGCCGACGCTTCCACGGTCGGCGGGACTGGGGCCGGTCTCTTGGAAGGGCGCGAAGGGCCTGCCCCCGGCGCTGGCCTCTTCCTCGCGGCGGCAAATTGGCGAATTTCGGCATCGGTCTGCCTCATCCTCGGCGGTGTCCCTGCAAAACCGACCAGTGTCAAAGGCCGGACCAGAACTACCCTAAAGCCGAACAAAAAGAAAAGCTAGGGGATCGGGCGATACCTATTCGGGGGACCAGACTCAGGCCGGCATCATAGAGAGCTTGCTCGGTAACAAGCTCCCTCTGCTTCGGGACCGACATATCTTTGAGTCGGTGGAAGTCCTCCCGGTCGTCCACGTCGACCCGACTGTTGTCGTTGGCCTCAGTTCGGGGTACACCCCAGCGAGAAGGAAAGCCCCAAGAGGAAGAAGAGGAAACAAAGAAAAACTGGTTCTTCCATCCATGAATGGACGATGGAAGACCGGTTATGAAGGCAAAACCCTTCCGGGGGTTGAAGAGCCACCACCCTCGGGCTTTAGGGTGGGGTCGGAGCACAAAAAATGCCCGGAAGAGGGAAACGCGAGGGTTGGTCGGCAAGAGCTGACACAACAGCGCGAAAGAAATGATTAGCCGGACAGAGTTCGGCGCCAGTTGCGCCGGACAGAGTCCGTAGTAATCAAGCAGATTCCGGACGAACTCCGGAATCGGAAGTCGAAGACCCGCACGAAGGTCCTCAACATACAGCGCCAGGTCGCCAGGTGGAGGGTTGTTAACCCGACCGTCGGCCCCTGGGGCGGAGAGCCGAAACTGCTCCGGGATGCGATAGTGCTCCCGAAGCTGATCGACGTTCGGCCCCGAAAGCGAGGAGGCCTCATCTTTCGGAGCCGATCGGGTGTCGTCGGTCGGGTTCCCCGACCGAGCTCCCTGAGTCGGTTTCCTGGTCATTGTGCAGGGACCGAAAGAAGAGAAAGAAGAGAAGAAAGCAAGAAGGGGAAGGAGGACCACGAACCCGATGGACCCTCCGGAAGTGGAGAAGAGCTCTGCCCGCGACGACCGAGAAATCGCCCGGACAGAGTTTCCCCCAGCAAATGGCAAATGTAGGTCGAGGTCCGGGAGGTCCTATATATATAGGACCGACCGACGGCCGAGATCCTTCCGCGCCGACCGAAGACCTCCAGATGCGCGACGCGTGGCGCCCGCCGGTTGGCCGGGGATTCGGCGCGCTTCGTCCCGGGACGCCCGCACCGCCCTCATTAAATGCCGGAGCGGACGCCGGCCAACCACCATGACACGCGGCGCGCGGGGGTTGGCTCCGCAGTCGGCCGCCCGCGCCGGTCCACGTTCCCGATGGGACGCTCCACCCGCGATCGGCGCCGAATGTCCGGTCGACTGACGCCGTATCGTCCGGCCTCTGGCACCGACGTGACGGCTGACAACGACAAGACGTGGCGTCTGACACCTGACGCCGGCGCGACTTCCAGCGTCGACTAGACGTTCGGATCACTTGGGATTCGTGAGATGTCTGACAACGGATCAGCCGGCGGTACGGTCGGATCGGCACATGCGACAAATCCACTCCCAGTCGTCCGGCCTTGCTACCCGAATGAAGGCATCGGCCAGCTCTCCACCCGACTTAGGAGTGGATGGGGGCAACTGTTGGGGGATACCCACCGACCGACCGACCGACTATCGGAGGGCCCGACCGGCTGGCGGCCCGACCGACCGACCGACTATCGGAGGGCCCGACCGGCTGGCGGCCCGACCGACTAACCAACGGCCCGACGGACGACTCTGACTGGCCGATCGTAAGTCGGGCGACAGGCCGACGGACGCCATCAGCGGCTAACTGCGGCCATTCCACGGTCCGTTCCCGACCGACTAAACCCAGAGGTCCGGTAGCCGACCCACATGAAGCTCGCCGACCGACGGAGGAGTCCGACGCCACTCTGCTGGCCACCGACCCTGGGTCGGCCGACTCCACCAACCGCCGTACGGCCGCCAGACGTTGTCAGCTCTGACACGGACATGCGGCACAGTTACCTAGGGGCATTGTCCCGCCGAGAGCCGGGTCAACCCTGGTGATTAGACGGCTACACGGCGACATGACATTTTCACGGCGGCTCTGACAGCCTGCAGTGAGTTGACAGTTCCTCACTTGTCCGCGCCATTAATGATGGCGCCATATCGTGCTCCACTATATATACCGGGGAAGGCAACAGTGCAAGGGATCGATCGATCCGCCCGTCTCTTCCACATACGCAGGCTCGCTCCTCTCTCTCCCTCTCCCTCTCCCTCTCCTTCTCAGAACTCTCTGTCTGCATTTCACTGTTGCCCAGTCACCTCTCTGACTTGACCGTCGGAGGGTCCCCGCCGGAGCCGCCTCCGGTCAGTGCGGACTTCCTTTTGCAGGTGCACGCTTCCCGGCGATCGGACGATGAGGCGATTGGCCGCAACACATCCCACCAACCAAACACTCGAAGAACAATCCTAAATAATGTCTTTCTGGAAGAAAATTCGTCCGTGCTGAAGTTGGCATTGTAGTTGCCATATTAAAGTAATCTTGACATTGCATGGATTATCAGCACTTGTTGAACGGCCTAGATTTCCCGATCTTAAGCGCTCAATGGAACCCATAGCCCATAGGCCTCAGCAAGTGGACTGAGTCAGCCGTTCACAACGTAGTGCCGGTGGCTTTTGCCGGCTTTATATGACATTAATGATTAAGCATCACAAAAATCTCCACAGGGTAGTGGACTCACACGGTCCCCTGCTTCCAGTTCTTGGAGGGGGAAAAAAAAAAAAACCCTCGAGACCCTAGAGAGAGAGGCTTCCGAGGAAATCTGCAAGCTCGCCTGAGCTCCTTCGATCCTTCTTCGTCTCTCTCCCTTCTCTGCTTCTCGTTAATGGCGGCTTCTACTTCCTCTTCGTCGGCTTCCTTACCCAGTGTCACGGAGCGGAGGGGCATCCCGGCGGCTTCCTTCGTGGAGGACGTTGAGACCTATCTTCAGCAATCTGGCCTCGATGTCAACTCCTCCCTCTCCTTCCTTCAAGAAAGGTCCCTCTTTTACTGTTCGTCTTCGTTCCCCGATAACTAGGCTCTCTCGCTTGTCTTTGATTTCTCGTCAATCGGTAGAGGATCTTGTTGGATTTGATGTTTTGATCTAGGTTTTAGGCTTTGAAAAATTTGGGTTTTGGGTGCTTTTGATTATGGTTAATCTGGATTTTTTAATGAATCTGCTTCTTTTCTTGCATGTGATGGTTTTTAGGCTACTGGTCCTCTTGCTTGTGTTTGATTTCGTTTAGATATGTGAATACTTGTACTATGTTTAAATTTCTTTAAATAGATTTCGTTTATATATGTGGATACTAATACTATGTTTCAATTTCTTTAAATAGATTTCTTTCAAATATGCGAATACTTATACTATCAATCATTTTATTTATATCTCCCGTTTCTTCTGGAAAGGCCAGTCCTTTCTTACCTATTGTTCGTATTTGAGTTATGTTTTGATCTGGGATTCAATAGTTTGATTTTTTGGGTCATGGTTCCTTGTTGGCATTGCTTGTCCTTGATCTTTCTAATTTTCTCATGCATTTCTTTAAGAATTCTTCGTTTTCCTTGCTTATGATGCTTATTTGGCTATTCAGTTCTCTTTCTTCTCTTTTATTTCTCTTAAATATGTGAAGAATCTATCTGGACTTGACGGTTTGAACGGGAAGTTACTAGTTGTCTGGTTGTTTTTAATGCATTTGCTCAATCATTTTTTTTGTCCCTACCTTTTCTTCTGGAAAGGTCTATCTTTTCTTGCATATTAAGTGAACTGCAGTAGGGTGATGGCTTTTTTTTTTTTTTAAATAAATTTTCTCATATATGTGAAAAAATGACCTAGGCTCGAGGATTTTGATCTTGGTTTCCGAAGGTTTTAGTCATGAATTGCATATTGTGCCAAGTATTGCTGAAATTGTTGTTCCTAGAAATCTTTTCTTCTTGCATTGGTATCTCATAAACCATGTAATACAGGTAGTTAGCCTGCAAAGATAACTTAAAAGTACATTCTAGACTTGATTTTTGTTGAACTAGTTCAACATATGATGACATCAAAAGATGATTTTGAATCTACAGTTGAGGAATTTTAGCATTGATTAATTAGCAAGATCTAATGCTAGTTTTCCTAGGCATATAGCTTATTTGTTTTTAATTAATACCACAATACAACACTTCTACAAGTAGCTCATGTTGTTCAATAACCCACACAAACCATTATAACCTTGATAGGCACAAATCATTATAACCTTTCAATACTCCACTTAAACATGAAAATCCAACTCAAGCATTTGCAACTGATAGAGTTTCTATTTTTTTCTATGGCATCCTTGTTAAGGAATCTGCTACACTTATGCTTTGTTCTAAATCTTTATTAAGGTATCTGCTACACTTCTGTTTATTTGTTCTTTCTCACTCTGAATTAGATGGAAGGTCACTGGTTTTAAACTGTTTGGTTATATGAAGCATCCCATTTAAACTGTCAAACTTTAAATACAGAAAAACTTGTATGTCCTGGCTCTAGACTCTATTCAATACATGAAAATGAAGTCTGAAGTCTGACTGCTGTTGGATAAACTCTTTCGGATGAGCCTAAGC
The DNA here is from genome assembly GCF_000442705.2 of Elaeis guineensis. Lineage (NCBI taxonomy): Eukaryota > Viridiplantae > Streptophyta > Magnoliopsida > Arecales > Arecaceae > Elaeis > Elaeis guineensis. The sequence goes on from NC_026002.2 coordinate 29,621,568, forward strand.
ATGCACCATTCTATGTGCTTAAAGTTGGTATCCCAAACACCAAAGTGCCTCTATCATTTGATGACCAGTTCCCCTCTCTCCTGAATCTGCCTTAGTTAAATTCAATGCTGATTCATAGAGGGCTGACATCGGGTTGAGATTATATTGTAGGAATGTTTTCAGAATTTGATGGATGAAACCGATCTGATACAGATGCAAATAAGGCTTGTTAGTTATGGTTTAGGTTGTGAGTTTTTCCATAATACATACAGAAGCGTGTCTTTTTGAGGTATTTTTCTAACTCTTATATATGATACTATTGTTGTCTATGGCATGAAATTTAAGTAGCAAGCAGTACCAAATGCATAAGAGCTAAAAACTCAAAAGAAGCAATCTGGCTGCTTGACTACTACTGATCACTATAATCTTACTCAAGAAACACATAAGGAGCTCTGGTTGCCATATTTGTGTATAGAAAGAGAACAATATGCTTGGATCCAATAGTGGTCTTTTAAAATTATGGCAATATATTTGAATGTTTCAAAAAGAAAAAAGAGAAATCATGCACGTTTTCATTGACTTGCATGGTTAACTAATTGCATGACAGTGAACCAGATATTTATAACACCTTGTAGAATCATTAATCACTGAACCTTCATTATAGAGATAATCTATCAACTGGACTTTTTTGCAGCTCACAAATTCTATCTTGGTGCTATGAGTATGACAGTTTAGGTGGAAATTTCATCTCAGTGAGGTAGATGCCTTGAGTATTAAGATATGAAGTTGTATTTATCCAGTTTCATTATATCTGAATGGTACTTACTGCATGAGGATGCAGTAAAATCCTCAGAGGAAAAGAAAAAAAAAAATGCTGGAAGTCTATTGACATGGGGCTGAATGGTGGATTATGGAATACTGATTTATCTCGCTTAGTATTTACTGGAATTTTTTGTTACTTTGACATCTTAAAAGATCAAACTGAATGTGCTAAGAACACAATTAGCTAGATTTGAATGGAGTTAGCAAATTAAAGAATCTGGCTTATTTATGGGTTACGCTGCTGGCAATTTTCAGTCAAATATGTTGACCTCCCCATTTCTTATGATTAGTCCATTTTGAGCATTATCCTTTGAGATATTTGACAAAAATTGGCTGCCTAGAGTGGTGGTTACTTGTCCCAGAGAATAGAAACTTACGATGTCCATTCTATCAGTTCTTCCTGTATACTACTTTCAAGCTTCTGCTGTTCCAAGTTGGATTTAGATGATGGATGGTCAGGGAGAAAGCCCCTAAGATGGAAGGGCTTGCTAAATGTGAACAAGATGCTGAATATCACTGTGCCTGCTTTCAGAAGATTTTGGTGCCTTGTCCTAATAAAAGGCCTTGATACCGGGCAAACTGTTTTGATATTATACAAGCCTTCTTTTGCTGTATTGGCTAAATTGGTTGATGTGTACTGAAAAACAAAAATATTACAGTACATCTCATAACTGCATGAGGATAAACAGACACCAATAAGAAGAAAAGCTATATATATATATATATATATATATATATATATATATATTTTTTTTTTTTTTTTTTTTTTTTTTTTTTTCTTTTGGTTTCTTTTTTCTAGATCAGGTATTTTTTTCAGGAGAACCCCTCTCCTTTCATCTTTAATTGGCAGTAACTTTGTTATTGAAAAAAAATGGCAAATGCCTTTTGAAGAATGTTGTCTCATTAAGTGTCTTCAGGAGTATTAAACTGATTTTCCACTATCTTGTTTTATTTTTTTGGTGGGGGGGGCGGTACTCCCACAATTGATTTTCAGTTGACATTTCCATCTTTTATCCTGATATACTACAAATAAACAAGCATCACCTAACACCAGACATAACACTTCCAGTCGTGTATCAGATGTTCTGTGTCTTCCTCCGTTTCAAAGCATGGATGTAAAGAGCATCATGTGCAGTTGTGCTTATGGAGTAAAGTCATGCTTCTTTGATAGTATTTATCAAACAATATGTAATTACAACTTCAATTAACCATGGGATCAAGTCTCAAGATTTAAATGGTAGACCATAAGTTTACAATAACATAACATATAATTCTTTTCATGTTATTCTTTGATCGACACATGGAAACTTGTTGCTTGCTATGAAGTCAATATTCTGATTTGCCCTTATTTTATCTTTAGATTCGCTCTTCTAGAAGCTTTTTTTCCCCCCTTTTCCAGGCTTCAGCAGTACAGGATTGTGGAAATGAAACTTCTAGCACAGCAAAGGGATCTTCAGGTGCTTTTCCTTTCTTTGGCTACTTTCTGCAGGAAAATTGCTGATGTGAATGTGTTATATCAACTTATACTATACTTACATGTGGGACTTGTACATTTGTGGCTCATCGTATCCCTGCAAGCTCAGTTCAGACTTTCTCTTGAGCTTTTAGATTGACAGGACTTCTCTTTAAATTAATGCAATATAGATATATTATGTGGGATGGCCATCAGATAATTCTTTTTTCAAAATAAAAAAATTCTGATATTGCTTGCTTGCAGTGATGGTCAGTTGAGTTGGAGGCTTTTTCGGGAAAAAAATTAGTTAACTCAATCTTGACATCTTTGTTGATGCTTTATTATGATAAAAACTGCTGCATAATGATTGGCAGTAATTTCTACTTTCATTACCACAGGCTAAAATTCCTGATATTGAGAAATGTTTGGATATTGTCGCCACACTACAAGCTAAGAAGGGTACTGGTGAGGTTCGTCTCAGATAATTTCAAATTTTCTCCTTCATATTTATGTCGAATACTGTTCTTGAGATGAAATCATTCCAGGAAAATTGAATGCTATATCATCAAGCCTGTTTGTGGCTGGTGTTAAAATTTTTTTGATGAGGATGCATTTGATTTGCAAATAATCTCTTTTCTTATCATCTGATTTTAAAAGTTTAAATTTAAACATTGTAATTGCTTGAATGTTCTGTAAGATGCCTTCACAGCATCCATTTCTAGAAGAAACCTCTTTTATTTTGCATCCATTTAATCTTTTAATAGATTTACAGTTCTGTCAACTTGGGATTCCTGTTGTAATTTACACATGAGCTTATACTTTACGTGCAATTGCTTAATCTTTTGTGGAAGCCTGTCCAGATTATTGATATCTGTCTGACATGATATTGCTCATTGCTGTTTATAATTAACGAGACAGATACTTGTAGGATGTTAAATTCATATCACATGAGCACTCTACCATAATTGTTAACCTTTCATGCGCTATGATTTGTTTTATCCTCCTGTAATGTCATCTTGATCTTTTTACTGTTTATTTTACATCTGCTTGATCCTTATGTTTGAATTCCATGGAGTTTCATTATAGGTGCAGTTCTCAAAGTACATGCGATCCAATATCGGAATGAAATACTGCAACCATGTCATTTCATATTGGCTGATTTAATCCGAAACTGTCACCCCGAAGAATCAAGTTATTAAAAGATAGAAATAAAAGAAAACATTATCAAGCATGATTTATGTGGAGTTTAATGAGAATAAATTTTTGCTATGTTTGTATGAGCAAACTACTGTATCAAACTTTTTATTACACTTTTAATAATGTACTTCTTTATCATGAATAAACAAATGTAAATGTCCGACAAACTTTAATCACTATTTAAAACTTAACCATCTGACTGTTTTTGGATAGTAATTAGCTACATCTCTATATTTATTTCTAATATTACCTATTATTGTGGGTTTGGTTTTACGGTGCAGACAACTTCTCTCTTCCTTTTAAAAACAGGGAATCATCTAAAAGAGGTACAGTTTTTTCTGAAAGGACAACGTAGAAAGTAGAAGATTAATACAAGTATTGATGCCCAAAATTCATCTTGCTGCAAAATAAAATGGAAAGAAAAGGGGAGATGGCTGTAGAGAGCCTAAACATTATCAATTATGCTCTTGAAAAATTTCTAACGCCTGTATACTAGCTTGGCCTGATTACTTCTAAGTCAACTTTATATTCATTAATTAAACAAGGTAGAAATCTTTCTTATGTGTTGACCAGTTACTATTACGTAAGCTAGAAATAATACATATATTTCTCTGTTGTTCTCAATCCTCCTACCAAATGTGACTGTTGGATGATCCTAAGAATGTCATACCAAAACTCAAAAGGCAGTGCATCTATTACATATTAATTCTTTGAACTTGATGTTTTTGAGAAATAGTTAGATGCTAGGTCTCTTTGAACTTAATGCTAAGGTTCCCCTTTTTGAAAAAAAAATTCTTTTTGAAGATATGAGCATAGTAGCGGAAGTAGCTTTTGATGATGGCATAAAGTACTGCAGTTCTTAAAGAGACACTTCCGCTATCTGATGTACCATGCTGTATGGCAAGGTCTAAACTATTGGTGAGATGATATGGTTCCATTGCCTCTCTCTTATTTCCCTTTGTGAATATTTCGCCATATTGAACCACATCCTCTTGGCTTAAGTGCATCATTAACTTGATTGCTTATCCCTGATTCACTGGTTCTCCACTATATTTGGCTATTTGCTTGGTGGCTGAATCAAGAGCAATGTAATTTCATCACCCTGAATCCTGTGATTGGCAATGAAGGAAATATTTGAAACTTCCATGATTCCATCCATAATTTTGACGGTTCCTCTAATGGCCATGAGTTCTATTATGCATCTTGGGAATGTCATGGGCTTGATTTTAATTTCATTACCTTAAGACCATAGATGATTGTTTATGTTAAATGGTAATTGTATCCTGGTTCTCGTGATTGTTTGATGCAGTGATCAGAGAAACACTGAATTTATATATATTATAGCTTTCACCCTCTTGTTTATCTGAATAAGTGTATGACAATTTCTTCAATATGTTGGCGATAGTTCATTTCCCGATCCTTTTATCTCTTGTGTATCACCTTAATCTCATACCATCTGCATGCAGGCATTGATTGCTGATTTTGAAGTATCAGAGGGCATTTATTCACGGGCAAGAATAGAAGATACCGATTCAGTGTGTCTTTGGTTGGGAGCAAATGTCATGCTAGAGTATTCATGTGAAGAGGTTGGTTCAGAGGATCTTGCATATGGAACCATTCACATGCATGTTTGATACGTTTTAGATCTAGAGTAAAAGGACCTACTTTTGTGCTGATCCTTTTGATTTCTTCAGGCTAAGGCCCTTCTACAGAAGAACTTAGAAAATGCTAAAGCCAGTTTAGAAGTCCTTGTTGCTGATTTACAGTTCTTGAGGGATCAAGTGACTATCACTCAGGTAGTACCCTCTTTAATTATATTTCTTCTTTGGTAAATTCATTCCTCCTCTCCTCTCTCCCTAGAAGAAACATATGCATAAACAGATGACAATGATTTTTTTTTTTTTTAAAACCTTTTTGTACGTATCTAATTTTGTAATGATCTGAAATTATGTTTATGCAGGTTACTACTGCTCGAGTGTATAACTGGGATGTTCATCAGCGAAGGATAAGACAAGCTGCAATGGAAACTTGATTTTCTAGTAGCCCCATCTTATTGAACTGGCTCTTGATTGATTATGTTGTTTAGTTGGTCGCTTCTTTCCTGTCGCAGTTTTTGTTTCAGGTTCTCTTGTTAGTTGTTAGTTATGTTGTTGTGAACTAATTATATCATCAGAAACTTTCTACTGATTGTGTATGTTGATATGATTTAAGCATTTTTTTCAGATTTATATTTGGTGTTTGCTATCAGCAAGACAAAAATGAGCGCACGGCATGCAGTGCCATCACAAGTCTGGGCTGAGAGGCCGCGGTGCCATATTGAGGGAAAATTACAAGCATCATGGCTAAAGTCAGCATTGAGAACACATAATAATATGGACTAGTATTGTCTGAAATTTACTTTGTCTCGATAGCAACTTGCAGTCTGGCCTTGAATATGGTTTTAGTTCCAGCTATATCAGAGAATTGGTATAATTTGCAGTTTATTTTTCTCCCATTACACTCCTGCCTTTTCTTCTTTTTTTTAATAATATTTTTCATTTTGTTTTTGTGTTATCTGTGGGCATTTTAATTTGAATAATTCCGGTACTTTTAAGAGTACTGTTTATGATATTTTAAGTAAAGCTTGGTGTTCCTATAGGCAACAATTTTCATTTCAATATTGTGATCTTAGTGCCTTCATTATGCCATGCAATTTGCTGTACAAGAATTGATTCTCTGTAGGTTTTGATTGTCACAATATGTTGACTGCTTTCGTTTTTTGTTATTTTTTTGTTGTCCCCTTAATGTCTCTTGAAATGATTTCACCCTGTCATTACTTCCAGACCCTACCCTTGTGTATGACAAATTATCATCATTCTTTGTTTTTCCCCATCTTGTACTCCTTTACCATTCATCAACTGGTTTAAGCCTGTGCCTGAGTAAGAGCTACCTGAACTGAACAACTACAGTGCACCTCCATTTTATTTTCTAATGAGATTTTATAACAGCAGCTGAATAATTGTTACTGAATCATATATCTATCACTTTTAGAAAGGTTATCTGAAATATTAATTGGAAGATCTTACTAGCATATTGAAGCCTTTTTAGATTAATGCACAATGGACCTGCGAGAATTAAATTCACGGCCATGAGAAAATTTTGGATATTCCAGCTGGTGGTCTGTAACATATAAGTGGCGAACTTTTTATTCGTTCATACCCTTGCCTGGAGTAAAGTCACAGCGATGCTAATTCGGGATAAAGGTGGGATAAAGAAAACCAAGCAAAACAATGAAGTAGATAACTCCGAGACATGAACCATATTTATTTATCAAAAAAATTGTGAATAATGAACTACTTCCAGAGAGCAGTGGCTGTCAGAGATCTTTAGCGGGCTTTTCCTTGCTCTTATCTGGGGTTCCTCACTGCCACCTTTGTAGTTTTAACTTCTACTGTTTCTACTTCCATCGATGCCTCTTCCACCGTCTTCAGAGACTCTTCTGCTCTCTTTTCCACAGCCTCTATCTGCCTTTGATGCAATCTCTATTCTCTCCATTGACACTTGTTTTTACCTTTGATGACATTTCTATTCTCTTTCAATGGCAGTCGCCTTTTTCTTTTTCCTTAATTAGAACCGTTATTCTCTTTCAATCGGCCTCCATCCCCTTCGAGCCAGCCTTTGCTTGTTTGGCAGCCCTCTTTGACTGATTTGGCTTGCCATTCTCTTCCATGCTTTTTTTGAATCCCTTAAGGAGCTGAGGCAGAAGGTTTTAATCAATAGAAACTAGTACATGATAAGGTATCAAACATCCACATTTTCTTTGCCTGGAACCGAGAGAATATTGGAAGAAAAAATGAAGAGAAATTAGAAGATGAAATGGAAATGAGAAGATAGCCTCAAATTAGTATTGGAGAGGTCTGATCTAAAGGCAGTCACTGGATGTAGTGATTCTTCCGTGAGTAAATCTGTTAAGAAGTCAGCTAATTATTGGTCTGTTAGAGAAGCATTCCAGGACCGTGGCAGTGATTGGTGCAGAACAGATGCCAGGGGTAACCTTGTGGGTGATCCATCTTTTATGACAACAATGCTATTAGAGAACTTTGGCTAAGAATGCAATAAGAAATAGAGGGAGAGGGATCTCTAGATGGGTCAAGAACACTGATGTACGGTTAATGAGTTGAGATTTTAGGTGTGGTTTTGAAAGAACCTGGTCTAGGGAAACTCCAATGGGTCACAGCTAGCATAGCATATCATCGGACGATTTCAGCTTGAATTAGCAATGAAATGCTAGAGATAGAGTTGGCCTTGTGGATTCATATAGGCTAAGGTGATGTGCTGATTAGCAAACCTAATTCAAGCATTTCAACTAACGTTCAGTTTTAGATTCTTGCATATCAATCTCTTGATAGGATTGATGGTGGTGCTCTTATGGCTTAGCTTTTTCTTAGAGCTGCATTCACTTTGGTCATCTTTCGCAGATTGAATAGATTTCCCAGCTTGCTTTATCTACCGAGGGTTATCCACAGCTGGGGCATTGGGGTGGGGTTTTTGGAGCTTTTGAAAGTAGAGATTTTAAGGTATAAAATTTTTGAAAATAGAATTTGTATAAAAAATTATTTACGGTTTGATAACCACATTTATAATATTTTAAAATTTTAATATATATTTAGTAATTAAAATAAAAAAATATTTTTGGTATGATAAAATGATATTAAAAAATATTGTATAGTACTGTATAGTGAAAAATAATATTATATAATATAATATAATTATATATATATATATATATAGGTTAAAATGGAGGCTTCTGCCTTCATTTGACATGGAGATAAAGTATTTCATAACACGTGGATAAGATGTTTCAATTCTAAGATCAATTTTCTGAATTTGTCAGTGCAGACTCGACACTGTAGAGTTTTTTTTTTCCAGCGCGCTTTAGACTCGAAATATGATTTGACTCACAACTCGCATAAGACATTGCATGCTTTAGACCCAGAACGTGATTTGGCTCACAACCAATGGAAGACATTGCATCCAATATATCACGAGTCTCGGCTCTTTTATGGGCTTTGCACGAGCATCTACCAATGCACCATACGTGATAGTGAAATTCTTTGTGCACCGCAGATGGTGTAGAAAATTCAACATGAAATGCACAATTTTATCCGATTGATCCATGTAGTTATCATTTTTCAACATGTATTCAATATTTGCAGATCGATTTTTTTGTTTAAAAATTTTATATGACTAAAATATTCTTATTCTTTGAAAAAATTATAATATTCTATGTCTATATTATGACATCCTGCATTCAGAAAGTCATAATTTTATTCACAGAATGTCATAATATAATGCAAGATGACATAATATATACAGAATATCATAATTTTTTTCAAAAAATAGAGACATTTTCATCATTCAAATTTTTTAAATAAAAAAGTCAATCTCCATGCATTAAATGCGCATTGAAAAGTTATTGAAAAAAAATACCCCATTCATATTATGATATCTTAGGCTATATCATGACATCCTAGATCATATTATATCACAGGATGTCATAATTTTTTTTAAAGGATAAGGATATTTTTGTCACATAAAATTTTTAAACAAAAAAATCGACCTGTAGGTATTAAATGCGCGTTGGAAAATAATGACTATGTAGATCAATCGGATAAGATGATGTGCTCCACATCGGATTTTCTACACCACCTGCAGTGTATAAAAAATTTCTCAAGATGATAACATTTGGCTCCACGATTTTAGCATTATCATCTTCAGTGGATGTCTTGATATCTAGATCCTCACAATTACCTCTCATTTTAGAATAAATGTGACAAGCCTTTTCAATCTCGGACTTGAAAACAGTTTTATTTTCATAAATATCTTTATTTATTTTCTAATTTTTTAAATATTTTTTAATTAAGAAATTAAATTAAACTTAATAAGGCTTTGACTTGTTTAAAGAATTGTGGTAGCTGATAGGTATTTGAATTCTTTGTACACGTGCGTTATATCAACCGTAGGCGTGAAATATTTTCAAATTGAGGCCAAATGTAACATTGATCTTATTAGCAAATCATCAAAGATCAGCTTAATGGATATAAAAATATTATTAAATAATATAATATAATCTAATATATATATATATTAAAACAAAGACTTCTGCATTCGTAGGACTTTCGTTTGATACATGTATTTATCTCGGCCTCTTCTTTGATGTGGATGCTAATGGTGCGATAGAAGGTCTGGATGAGGATCTCACTCTTAGACATCTCAAGGAAGAAGAGCTTGGAGCCAGAAACGGTGGCAAAGGGTTCTCCTGGCCAAAGCATTTGGCGAGGCCCATAGCAATGGTTGTCTTGTCGGTGCTAGCTAATATTTAATTTTATTTATCTTATGAAGATCTGACTGAAGGGAGATTAGAGGGAGAAGCCAGATGTTGGTGATGATAGGGAGGAAGACGCTGGTGGAGACCATGGGAGGTGGCAACAAGGAGAGCAGAGAAGAGGTGGGTGTTCGCAAGACCTCAATAAATAAAATATAGATATTAATAAAATAATAAAATAAAATATTTTTTAAAGAAAAAATCGTATCCCATACATGGCACGGGGTTATAAGCTAGTATATTAGTTATAATCCAATCTAATAATAGATTATATATTTATAATATAAATTTTATTATATTTTAAAATATTATTTTATTATATAATATTATTATCATACAATGTAATATAATATAATGGATTATAATCTAATCTAATAATAAATTATAATAGAATAGATTATATTATATTATTATGATATAATAATATTACATTATTATTAAATATTGTTATATCAAATTATATTTTTATAATATAATAATACTATAATAGATTATACTATATGTTTATAATACATCATAATAATAATTTATTATTATATTATATTATATTATATTATATTATATTTATAGTATAATAATATAATAGATATGATATAAGATATAATTATGAGATTTATTAGAGTATATTTTAGTGATTAAAAAAAAATTATTTAAATTAAAATAGAAAGTACTTTGGAGCAGAGCTTTAAAATGAAATTTTTTAAATAATTTTTTTATCAAAATTAAAATAACTTTCTGATTTATTATCAAATATCGTTGTATCATCTAAAAATATTTTTAAAAAATTAAAAAGTACTTTCGGATACTCTAAGGACTTAGCTAAATTGGGCCATAATCTTTTCCAATAAAATGCTGAAGGATTTTGCTCTTTGATGGCCACTCAGATGGCAAGAACCTCATCCAAAATTAACATGTTGAAACCAGTGGGACCCAGGATAGAGGTGCTAGAAGGTTACTGAAATTGATGGCGTGATTCCACGATGACACCTCTAGAACTCACAGCCGATTCTATGCTCGGACCATCAAAAATTAGACGGATAATGGTTGCTCGGCTCCAACCTTGCATACATTACCAATTGGAGCAGCTCTAGTGAATTTGCTTTTTATAAAAGGAAGATTCCGCTACAAGGCTTTAGTATGGGATCAAGAATTGTAATGGGCTTGGGTTCGCCTAATTCCAAATTATTTTTCTGAAAAAATTGCTAGATGGACTTCAGAACATGCAAATCAGACCTGCCTGCATTAAGGTGACGAATGATTAATCTACATCCCATTAACACTTTCCATATTCATTGGTTCCATCAACCATTAACAACACATTACCTCTGGACATAATACTAGAACAATGTAAACAGCATGGCAAGTACATGGCCCCTCTCTCCGTTCCGAATAGACTGACCATATAGCGCTAGATGCGTATCTAAAAAAAAAACAGTATCTTCAATTTAATTGTAATGCTTAACATTAATTACTGAAATTTATGTTAACCCACCATGCTTCCTAAACAAAAATCATATAAGGTGGGCACTATAAAATATCATATGGGGCGGGCTTCATAGTTTGCCATATTTCTTTTAATACCAATATTAAAGAATAGGTCTAAAAGGTAGAGATTTTTTTTCTATTAATAGAGTATTTAGTCTTATGATTAAAAATATTCTTTTTTTTCCTTATTTTTAGTATATACTTTTTAGTGATACATACTATATGACTATACGATATATACTAAATAAAATAATAATCAAATAAATCAATACATACCTACAAATAAATCGATACATAGTTTCCAGAATGTGGAATTTATCAATATATAGTATATACTCAAGTGATATATACTGTAAGCTTTTTTAATATATATTTAACAACGATCAATATGTACCTACAGATAAATTGATATATAGTTTACCGAACTTAGTATTCACCAGTATATAGTATATGGTTAATCGATATATACTTAGTAAAATACTCATCCAATGTTCTAATACACACCTCTAGATAAAATAATATACAGTTTTTAGTGCATAGCACTCATTAGTATATAACATATGATCAAATGATATATACTAGATGGCTTACTGATATATACTGTAAGCCTTTTTGATACACGTCCAATAATGATCCAATGCATACCTGTAGATAACTTGATACATAGTTTACCGAATTTAGTATTTATCAGTACATAACTTAGTGAATACATGATAATTATGTGAAATAACTTTAGATAAAAAATATCAACAATACTCTAATTAGCAGAAAATACCAAAATACTTCTTTTTTTTGGTGGGAATGAAAAGAAATCACCTGGTGATCATGTGACCCCTTCCATTCCTCTTCTTTCTTACCAAACATAGGCTTCTTAATCTGATTTTATTTTGGTTAAAGGAAAGAAGAAGATTAAGTGTAGAGAGAAATACCATTGAAAGAGCAAAAAGAGAAAAGAGGAGAGAGTGGAGAGAAAAGAGAGGAATTAAGAATTTTCATGGTTTCAAGTATGAACTCTCTCCAAAGTTCTTTCCAAAGTTTCAGCCGAAGCTCCCATCTATGCCTTATTTTCTATAATTATGGTTGAAGGCTCCATTAAAGACCTCATGGATGGCCATGCCCCGAGCTCCGCAACTAGATCAACCGATGGCCGCACACTCCCTAGGTCAAGATCTTAAAGAATATGTGAGGCTTTAAAATTCGTTATAATCTCAAAATCTCATGAACATTACGAATCTCAATTTATAACAAATATTTCATAAATATCAAACCTTATACAATTTATAAAATTCAGTCATCAACTGATAGAAATGATGCTCAATCTAATCAATCCTTTCAAATCAAGATCTGAACCTTAGTCAAGTACAAACATCTTATAATTCTTAAAAAAAAGAAAAGAAGGGGGCTGTAAGCTTTAAAGTTCAATAAGAATCTTCGCATATCCACATTAACATAATAATAAAATTTAAAAATAGCAATAAGCAATATTAGAGTGAAAATATAAAGTATAAAATCTCATATCAAATATCTAGAATAACTCAAATATCCATATAAATATATATCAAATATCTATCTCGTCAAAAGACCTATATTTCAATATGCCAACAAGTGAATCCTTTTATTGGATATTAATTTTATGTATCCCATATTTTTTTATTATAATTTCAGATTTCTTAACCTTTTTTTGACTTTGGATTAACTAAGATCATGCCTTAGTCCATGACTGATCAAATTTCTATATATAAGTTTGTGGAGGCTATCCAGGTATAAGCTTCTGAAGGCTATTCCATACATAACCTCATGAAGACTATTTCAGGCATAAGTTCCTTATCGGCTATCTCATGTAGAAGCCCATGGCCGGCTATCTCAAGCATAAGCTCCTAACCGGCTATTTCAGGCATAAGTTTCTAAATGCTATTACATACATAAGCCAATGGAGGTAGTCTTAGATATAAGCTTCTATCCAACTATTATATGTATAAGTCTATAGAGGCTATCTTGGGTATAAGCTCCTGATTGACATTTAAAGAATAAGGTTAGTCCAAACCATATCTTTTTCATCTAATTATTACATGTTAATTTCAGTACATCAGTTTTAATTTACAGCATGATTGAGATATATCATAAGTATATAACTGTATCATCAATCCTTGATACACATATATAGTCACATAATGTACTCATACTGAAAAATCGTATAAGAATAATAGCATCTCAAGCAAAGACAAATCCATCAATATGAATCCAAGGATACAAAACCAACGGTATAACTCTAGCAGTCTAGATAGAATATATAATAGTGATTATGTATAGAAATTCTTATCTCTTTATCGATTTCAGACTCAAGTATAGTAATCGATTAATCTCTTGATCCATGAACTCAAGGTCAAGATGTTCTACTTGACACTTTGTGTAGATAATTCTACCACCACATAATCAAGGTCAATCAAGGACAGTGAAAATTATGAAAAAAATCTAAATGTTATAGATCTAAGACCCCTCCTAAGGTCAACCAATTGACTCGAGTTTATCTAAATATTTGGACTCTCCATCGATCCATAAAATCTCTTGAGAGAGAAGTCCATGAAGAGAGAGAAAGTTATAGAGAGAGGCACCATATAGAAGAACTTGTAGAAAGAGAAAGAGAGGAGAGAGAAAAGGAGAGAAATTATTTTTATTTTTTTGAATCCCTCGACTTATCTAGAGATACTAAAGAGAGAGAATAAAAGAAGAAAGAGAGAGAAGAGAGACAGCTCTCTCTCCCTTCTTTGTTTTTAAAATAGAGGAGTTTCTTCCCCTCCCCTCTTCCCTCGAGGCAATGATAGAGTTCGAGCTGGTTGCCAATGGTGGTGCCATCCGACAGTAAGGAAAGGATCTTGTTAGAGACCATAACCGTCGGTGGAAGTCGGTGAAGCAAAACAATGGGAAAGGGCCTCGAAAAAGAGGGGCCCAATTCATGCCAAAACTGATGGCTCGTCGGTCAAAATTCGAGCAATAATAGTGGGTGGGATATCGGAGAAAGAAGAGGAAGAAGGCGGAGGGTGGCTACCATGGTGAGGCGGAGCCGGAAGGGTGAATTTTGAGGAGCTTTTTGGGTGGAAAACCAAAAAGAAAGTTGGAAAAATCATGGAATTGATGGCAATTGTTGGGTTTTCGATGGTGGAATCCTAAAAGGAGGTGATATATTCTTTTATAAATAAAATCTAGGGATTTAATCCAAATTTGGAGGTCTAGAATCTCCTTTGCCAGTCGAAATGGGAGAAGGGGAAGACTGCCATCAAGAGTCTTCCTTCCCCTGCCTCACCTACACAGCGTGAGGTTTCTAATTTTTTTTGTTTTTGTTTTCATGCTTTGAGATTTGTATAGAAAAAATTTAGGCTTGAGGAGTTTTCTAGGCGGGTCATTATATGGATCATAATAAATTCTGGGTATCATTTTGATGGGTGCTCAATGTATGAGGTAAGAAAGAGATGTTTTAATCGATTTTTTTCTAAGCAAGGTCTCTTGCAAATCTCTTGAATTGGATCACATGAGATTCATTAGCATTGAAATGAAGTGTTGAGAAGTGGAATGTGATGGTTAATATGAAGGGTTTTAACTCTATAAGTAGTTGTAAATATAGCAGTCAGGAGGGGGGCCAAGTGTAAATTTGGAAAGTTTTAGGATATAAATAAAAATCAGGAAATGTTGAAGGAGTGGCTCTATAATTTTCTGATAGTTTTTTTTTTATTTTAAAATAAAAGAATAAATTAGTAATTTGAAAGTTGTAATTAACGATGTTAGATCTCTATGGGATGGCGCGCTGGATCATATTGTAACAAAAATTAATTTAAATTTTGAGATTTAATTAAAAAACTTAGAATTCTTTGGATATAAATATAAATTGTGAAAAATTGAAGGGATATTGCTATGCTATAAAATATCCCGAGATTGGCAACTATTTCTAGAAGTTATCTCAGACTCTAATACCTGACACCTCGTGGTTCCCTGTCAGATAAACTCACTGAGTTCTTGGAATCAGACTCTACCATGTTGGCCTTACCTTCAACAACATTCAAAAATCTATTAGATTGCATCATGTAAGGATAAAGACTGCGTTAGAGCCACAAGTTAATTCATACGATACAAGATACCACCAACAGCATTAATATTGCCTCAGGTTAGCATCCAATAGGTCTTAAATGCTTTCCAACCTCCTCCAAAAACACTAGTAGTAAAATGATATGAGCCCCAACTTTTAGGCACTCTTTACGTACACATGTTGTTTAAATAAATATAACCAGAAGCATGAGCAGACAAGATATCCAGCCACGAAAGAGGCCTGATTAAAAGACGAATCCCAAACAAAAATGGTGACCATAAATGAAGCTACCCAATCTGCAGTTCTATTTGTCTCCCTAAAGATACAGGCAGCCATAAACGACCTCAAGGTGGAGATCATTCTATTCAAGCATATTTTAAAACTTGAATGAACCACAACCTCCCTCTTCATGTGCTGCGAACTTTTCAAAAGAGTAGGAACTGGATGCTGAGTATTATTCTTTCAGCATGGAAAAGAAGGTTGAGAAAATAAATTCCTCTATCTATCATCGATTTTTCTGATATAAAGATCACATGCATAGAAAAGTCTTTTGTGGTTTCCAAAATTCAAGAAGGAAAATCTTATGTGCCCTCACTAAACATAGTAAATTACATGCAATTTCCCAATTAATTTCACCATTGCATTTGTTCTAGATGGGTTTTTGCTTATAAATTGCTGAGAAATATTAGATTTGCATATAGAGCCTTCCTTTATATGTATTGCATCAGCTAAACCATATAGTTATGTGTGAAGCACCTGCAGGTGCACTGATACATACAACGGCTTTCAACATGCATCACAATCGTTGTAGTCATCATTATAGAGTTGCCACAGAAAATGAGAACTACTTTTTCTCTTTGATCTGAATTTAGGAATGTCTCAAAAATGTTTTATATGAAACGCTTGGAACCGGGGGACTCCCACCAGCGTTAAGGTGGTATCACTTGATCAACAATGTCACGTTATGCACCGGTTGGTATGTACGAGACCCACATATAAAAGAATAAGAAAGATATGGTATATATGTACGTTTAGAGGTTGAGAAGAAAAATTCTCTTCTTCACAGATGGGTTTAGGTAGGCCTCAAATAGACTTTTCGATGTACGAAAATAAAATAGATGTCTCAAGGTTCCAAGGACCACCCTAGCTAGTAGGACAACATTCTTAATTGCAGGACAAGACAAAGGTTCCGTTCTAAAGACGACAGAGATCCCGTTACGTCTAGGTAACTACTTTGCCAAAACAGATCAATATCTATCTCTTTCACGGCATGGGACTCCGTTTTCAACAAACTTTTCTTGTCGAGTCGCATCTCCAAGTACCAAGTCTGCCTTTTAACCTTGAAAAAAAAAAAAAAAAAAAAAAAAAAAAAAAGCAAGTCTTCATGGCAAGGCTTAAATTCCTTGATCCATCCGTGCCATAATTTTAAAACATCGGCAATAAGCGTGTGAGACACGGTACAGACTGCAGCGCATGTGATGGCTGCCCAGATTGTGGGACCGCACGTGTCGGAGTCTTCGAATTTAAGCCGGTTTTTTTTATGCTTATCTTTTTTTTGTCTTGTTAGAGAAGTTTGAAACTGAAATCAGGATTTTACTGGGAGGCAAATTTATTCTTGGATTCCATCTTTTTGATGATAGTGGAATTTTTTCACAACCATATTCTCGTGGCCGGTCCACGTAGATCCGTACGAGTGTTTTTTTCCTTCTCTATTTTCTCGAATCCTTTTGTTCTTCTTCAATTTCATTAAGATCAATCCATCACAATAAAGCCAAAATCTATAGCTGACTTGGTATGGTAACCTCGGCAAAGGTTATTTTCAACAATTATGTGGTGCTCCACCACCTTCTTGCCTATTTTTTTTCTTGGGCTCCCATGCTGCTCCCTTGGAACCATGGTGTGTTTAAAGGTTAATTTTGATGTGTCATTGAAAGCTGATCATTATAGAGTTGGAGCTGGATATGTAATCCGCAATCATATGGGTTGGGTGTTAGCTGCTTGTGCTATCATGCATCATGCTATAGACTATATATGGTTCTATATATAGATCAAATTGCAGGTAGCATGGTGGAACAAGGGGCACCCAGTTACTACTCTTACTAATTGGATTAAAGGATAGGGATCAGCACATGGTTTTTTGAGAAAAATAAAGTGCATGGTGGTAAATCTTGAGGAATATACTACTTCCCATAGAGAAGGCAATCAGGTCACCGACTACCTGGCCATCATCACCTATAAGTTGCTTAAGGTTATAGGTATAGAATGCAGAATTTTCCAATCCACAAACATTCACTAGATTTTTCCAGTTTAAAATAGTAACTTCTATAACATCTTTTTTCTAACAATAGTCTAGTAAGACTCGACATAATCTATAAAATTGGATGTTTAACACTATAACTTAATCAGAAAAACTAACACCACTAGAACAATGCTCCCAAGAAATTACAGCACATGAATTTAATTTTGAGCTGTACTTGAGAATGTCCTTATAAAAGCCTTGAAAACAAGTTAATAGAAGGACAATGGGCAGATTTAATAACAATGGATAAACTGAATTAATGCTCATTGTTGACTTGGTAAGCTCTCCTTACCAATAATTATTTGCTGACTGCGTCGACCATCCGATTTCTGTAATATTGCTACAGTACTTTGCCAACCTCCGATATTTGTCATAAGTATGATCTCATTCATGAGGACCCAAAGTGAACAGTACCCTTGTTCAATTCAGAATGCTGCGTTTGTCCACTGTTTGTGAAGGGGGCCACCTTTTGCTTATAAATAGTCTAATATAGCTGCATGTTCGCTTGCATGTATCGAGCAAGCAGAAACAATGTTTCACTTTTTGAAGGCCCTTCTCTTAGCTGATCAACACAACCCACCAAGTCCTAAGACTGCTCCACCATCACTGTTCGAGCACTCTAGACGAAGGAATCTCTTCAACTGTATCTTGATGTATGATGTGGAGGGGGCCCTATTGAGGTTCTCTTCCACCTTCCCATATTTCATGCTGGTGGCCTTTGAAGGGGGTGGGCTCGTGGGCTCCTTAGATCCTTTCTCCTGTTGCTTCTTTATCCTTTGTTATGTTTTGTCGGCCCAGAGTTGGGGCTAAGGATCATGATCATGGTTTCCTTTTGTGGGTTGAGGAAGGAAAGCTTTAGGGCAGGGAGAGCTGTGTTGCCAAAGTTCTTCTTAGAAGATGTGGGTTTGGAAGCTTTTGAGATTTTGAGGGAGGGGGGGAGGAGGGTGTGCGTTACTAGCTTGCCTACAGTCATGGTGGAAGTTTTCTTGAAGGAGTGTTTGGAGGTGGAGATAATCGTAGGCAGCGAACTAAAGGTGTCTGATGGGTATTACACTGGATTGATGGAAAAGAAGTGCAACGTGGACGAGGTTTTGGCCTTTTTGTCTGGAGGAAAGCAGCTGAAATCTTTTGATATTGTTGGATTCTCCAGATCCTCTAAGCCTCTTCAACATCCACTCTTTGCTTTTTGCAAGGTCAGTCTCTCTCTCTCTCTCTCTCTCTCTCTCTCTCTGTGCCATTAACGAAGATTATTTCTTCTATACATAGGAAGTCTACTTGGTGAGTGAAAGTGACAAGAGGAATTGGCATTCTCTGCCAAAAGGAAAGTACACAAAACCACTGATATTTCATGATGGAAGGTTGGCCTTCAGGCCAACCCCAGTAGCCACACTAGCCATGTTAGCATGGCTCCCACTAGGGTTTCCCCTCGCCATCCTCAGGCTCATTATCACGCGACTACTACCTTATAAGGCATCAACTCCTATCTTAGCCATCACTGGAATGAAATGGAGGCTCAAAGGGCTCAACCCATCAACTCTTCACTCTACTCAAGTACCAGCCAAGATGGGTCATCTTTATGTTTGCAACCACAGGACTCTCATTGACCCAGTCTATGTCTCCATCGCTCTCAATAAAGGAGTTTGGGCAGTCTCTTACAGCGTAAGTAGGTTTTCAGAGATCATATCACCCATCATGACAGCACGATTGATGAGAAATCGAGAGGTAGACAGGAAGATGATGGCGGGACTGTTGAGGCAAGGAGGAGACATCGTTGTGTGTCCTGAGGGCACCACCTGTAGGGAACCATTTCTATTGAGGTTTAGTCCACTCTTTGCGGAATTAAGTGATGAGATTATTCCAGTGGCCTTGGATGTCCATGTAAGCATGTTCTATGCCACCACAGCCGGAGGCCTTAAATGGTTGGATCCCTTCTTCTACCTGATGAACCCTTCCATGAGCTATGAAGTGGAGTTTCTGGAGAAGATAGATACTAATGATGTTAAGGTTGGGAAATGCAGTAGCATTGATTTGGCTAACCGTATCCAGCGACTGATTGGCAGGAGATTGGGGTTTGAATGCACCATGTTTACCAGGAAGGACAAGTATCAGATGCTTGCAGGAAATGATGGTACCATATATCTATCTGATGAGAAGTTCAGAGAAGGCTAAAAGTTAAAATGTTAAATCCTGGCATAAAACCGATACATATATATACATATATAAAGAAAACAGCTTAAAAGGCTCCTGTTATTGTAGGGTCATATGTGTAAACACTGGATGGATGTATGATATATCTTCTGTATTTGCTGTTTGGAAATATACAATAAGCACTAGATGGATTGCACATCTTAGTTTATTTTGATGGTGCTCTGTGGATAATTCTTTTTGGAACATTTTATTGTTATAATCCTTAAAATAAGGGCTTAGTAAAACTCCTTAATCTTTGTCAGCAAGTGTGAGATAGCTCTGCCATTTTTTTTTTTCAGTGAGAGAGAAAGAATGGCAATTTAAGTCCTAAACATTTGAGGTCAGTGTTAGGTTTGGTGATATCAAATTTACTAATTAACTTATTAGATTTATTTTGGATTTAGTTCAAAGCTCATGTAATGGGTTAGTTGGGTTTGGGCTTACTTAATGCTTTAGTTTGTTGGACTAAGATGGGTTGGTAAAAGAGCATTCTATTGTATTGAGTGCGTGAGATCACTTATATTCTCCCTTGAGTATTCTTTTTTTCTTGGTGTAGAGAAGAGAGATGAGAAGAGATTTTTAATGGTGGTGAGTTCTCTTGTTCTTCTTGCTTGTTCAAGCTTTCAAGGTTATTTGGAAGGATTCCTAGAGCATTTCGAAGTGGGCTTCGTGGGATTGGAAGGGTGCTTGAAGGTGTAGCAAGAAGAGGATTTTCTATTGAAAAGTAGTAAGTCCATTATTGTTGAGCGGTAATTTCTTCCCAAACCTTTTGTAATCTTCCTAGTTGATAGTGGATTTTGATTTTCTCCATACCCATGGATGTAGCCCGGTAGTGGGTGAATCACATAATTTCTTGTGTTGTGTTGTTGTGCTTGTGGCTTTCTCTTTGATTCTCTTATTTCTCCATATACTTGTATATCTTGGTTGTAGGTGGTTTGATCTAATTCATTGGTTTATTAGTGAATTGTGATCTTGTTGCATTAACTCCGCCATTGTCATCTTCTACAATTGGTATTAGAGCTTCAGGTTGTGACTACAAGGTATTCAATGAATTATCTCAATGGCTGCAAGTCGGTTAGAAGTGGAGAAATTTGATGGAAAGAGAAATTTTGAGCTTTGAAAGTTTCAAGTTTATGATTTGCTAGTACAACAAGGGTATTATAAGGCTCTGCTTGGAAAGGATAAGAAGTCGGAGTTGATGTCAAATGATGATTGGGAGGTGATGGACTTGAAAGCCTTAGCTATTATTCACATATATTTGACGGATGAAGTTTTCTTTAATATTGTTGGAGAGAAGATGGCTTTAGGCTTATGGATGAAGTTAGAGAGCTTGTACCAAACAAAGTCAATCACCAATCGAATTTTCTTGAAGAGGAAGTTGTACTCTTTGAGAAAAAAAGTACTAAAATCTTCGAGTACTTAAATATTTTCAATAACATCATTTGTAAGCTTGAAAGTATTGGAGAGAAGATGAAAGATGAGGATAAGGCCATACTTTTGCTATGTACATTACCGGATTCCCATGACACATTAATTATAAGTCTAAGTTGCACCAAAGAAGATTCTCTTGACATGGATACCATTTCTAGTGCTTTGTTAGCCGATGAGCTTTGAAGAAAAGTTACTTTAGGGAGTTCGAAAAGTGAGATAGATGCTTTTTCGGTAAAAAGTCATCAAAGAGAACATGAAAGTAAATCAAAAAATCTTTTAAGAAGTAAGTCAAGTATAGATCAAAATCTAAAGGCTGAAATGGCAAAGGGATTTATTGGTTATGTGGTAAAATTGGGCACTTTAAGAAAGATTGTAGAAATCGAAAAGGTTTAAATTTCAGAAAGGATATTGGTGAATTAAGTAATAAAAAAAATGGCTCCGAATTGAATAATGAAGTACATCAGTAGAAGAGTCAACATTGGGTGTTATTGATGATGAGGTCTTGATGGTGGGTTCAAGTTCGATATTTCATCAAAATTGGATTCTTGATAGTGGTGCAACCCATCATATGTGTCCACATCGTTCATGGTTTAGCATATATGAGGCTTGTAAAGGTGGTACGATTTTGATGGAAAACAGCTCAAGTAGTAAGATGATTGGAGTTGATATGGTGCGCTTGCGGATGTTTGATGGATGGTTTGGATGCTTGAAGATGTTCGTCATATTCCAGATTTGAAGAAAAGCTTGCTTTTTCTTTTCGAATTGGATAAGAAATGCTACAAATTCATCAGGCAAGGTGGAGTTATTAGAGTTTCTAAAGGTGCAATGGTTGTCATGAAGGGTATCCGAGTTGAAAATATGTATAAACTATTGGAGAGCACGATGATGGATGAAGCTTATGTGATAGAAAATGATGATCTTCTACTCCGACTATGGCATAGGAGGTTAGGTCATATGAGTAAGAAGAATCTGAAGATTTTAGCAGAGAGGAAGCTTATTCCAAATGTTACTTTTGGTGTTTTCAAATTTTGCGAGCATTGTGTTTATGGGAAGCATCATAAACGGAGCAATAAGGCCGGATCTCATATAAGTAAAGGTATACTTGATTACATTCATACGGATGTGTGGAGTTCTCTTATTATTTCATATGGTAGTTCTAATTATTTCATATCATTTATTAATGACTTCCCATGAAAGATTTGGGTTAAGTTTTTCAAGTCGAAGGGTGAAGCATTTGAAGCATTCAAGCATTTTATGGTCGAAGTAGAGAATCTCACCAGGCATCACATTAAAGTTCTTCAATCGGATAATGGTTTGGAATATAAATCTAAAGAGTTTGAATTCTTTTGCATGGAGAAGGATATCTTGAGGTACTACACTAACCCCTATGATCCACAATAAAATGAAGTTGTAGAAAGGATGAATCATGCATTAATGGAACGAGCTTGTAGTATGTTGAGTAATGCCGGTTTGGAGCACGAGCTATGGGCCGAGGCCGTGTCTATGGCTTGTTATCTTGTCAATCGCTCACCTTTCATGGCACTTGATAGAAAGACATCGGAGGAGGTATGATTCGAAACTTCTTGTGATTATTCTAATTTAAAATTTTTTGATTGTCATGTTTATGCATTGATTCCTAGTTGTCAAAGAACAAAGTTAGATTCAAAATCAAAAAAGTGTATCTTTATTGGCTATACAAAGGGTATGAAAGGATTTCGGTTATGGGATCCGGTGGCCCACAAAATTATCACAACATGTGATGTGCACTTTGATGAATCAAATGTGTTTAGAAGAGGCATGAAAAATGAAAGTAAAGAGAAAGAAGAAATCTGACATGAGACTCAATATTTTGAACTTTCATCTACAAGTTATGCACCAAATGAAGGTGTTGAATCAGAGAATGCATTGGTTGAGTTTGGTAAGATTGAAGAGCAAGATGAGCAAGGTTCTGATGAGGAGGAGAGTTCTCATGAAGATAGAGAAGTATATGATATGTCTCGGCATTAAACAAGAGAGCAGCGCACACCTACATATCTAAAGAATTTTGTGGATCTAAATACACTTCAGACACTAATTGCGAAGGAAAAGTCGTGTACATTTCAAGAGGCCATTAATGCTACCGATGCAAACCATTGGAAAGAAGCTATGGAGGAGGAAATGATAGCACTTCATAAAAATCAAACATGGGATTTGGTGGATTTACCAAAGTGTCGAAAAGTGATTGATTGCAAGTGGATTTATAAAATAAAGAGAGGAACCAATGGGATGAACCAAAGGTACAGAGCAAGGTTAGTTGCCAAAGGATTTGTACAAAAAGAAGGTATGGATTTTTTTGAAATATTTGCTTCTATTGTTAAGTTGGATTCTATTCAGCTTCTTTTTAGTCTTGTTGCTACTAATGACTTAGAACTGGAGCAATTAGATGTGAAAATGGCATTCTTGCATGGTGATCTAGAGAAGGAGATTTATATGCATCAACCTCAAGGCTTCATAGACAAGTGCAAGGAGCATCTTGTATGTAAGCTCAAGAAGTCGTTATATGGGCTTAAACAAGCATCAAGACAATGGTATCACAAGTTTGATACATTCATGTTAAGTTGAGGATTCCAAAGAAGTAAATATGATCATTGTATCTACTTGAAGTTCTTCAAAGATGGTAGCTTTCTAGTGTTAGTATTATATGTGGATGATATGCTTATAGTATGTAAAGAAAAGACAATATTTAAAGAGCTCAAGAAAGATTTAAGCAAGGCTTTTGAAGTGAAAGACCACAGACCGGCACATCAAATTCTTGGTATGGAGATTTGGTAGGATAGGCAAAATGGTACATTATCATTTTCACAAAAGAGATTTGTGGAGAAATTGCTTGAAAAGTTTGGTATGAGCAAAGCAAAAGCGGTGAAGACACCATTTGCATTTCATTTTAAGTTATCTTTGGAGTAAGATCCTAAGACGGAGCATGAAAAGAAATGGATGGATCGAGTTTCCTATGCTAGTATAGTAGGTAGCTTGATATTTGCTATGGTGTTCACGAGGCCAAATATTGCATATGCGGTTGGCGTTCTTAACCGATTTATGGTAAATCCTAAAAAGATGCATTGGGAGGCGATGAAGTGGGTACTTTGTTATTTGAAGGGACTAGTGATTATGCAATCACTTATAGCAAGAGCTCAAGTTCAATGTAAGGTTATATAGATGCAAATTTTGTCGGTGATCTTGATAAGAGAAGATCGACAACGGATTATGTATTTCAAAATGAGAATGATCCAATTAGTTGAATGTCTAAGCTTCAAGTGACGGTTGCTTTATCAACTATGGAGGCTGAGTACATGATACTAACGGAAGCAAGTAAGGAAGCGGTGTGGCTTTAAGGTTTGATGAAAGATCTTATCATAAAGATGGTTCCATGACATTGCTATGTGATAGTATGAGTGTTATATA
Source organism: Elaeis guineensis (assembly GCF_000442705.2). NCBI lineage: Eukaryota > Viridiplantae > Streptophyta > Magnoliopsida > Arecales > Arecaceae > Elaeis > Elaeis guineensis. The sequence goes on from NC_026002.2 coordinate 29,646,304, forward strand.
TTTGGTAAAGAACTTGATTTATCATAAAAAGATCAAACATATTGATATGCAATACTATTACATCTGGAAGATTATTGAAAATGATAAGATAAGGGTGTTGAAGGTGGGCACTCATGAGAATGTGATCGATATGCTTGCGAAGCTGGTGCAAATAGAGAAATTGAAATAGAACCTGTCTTCTTTGGGCTTCAAGATGAAAGAAGTATAAAGGCACATGATTGGCATGGAGATGTGGAGCATGATAACTTTGCTATCAAGGTGGAGATTGTTGGGTTTGGTGATATCAAATCATCAATTAACTTATTGGATTTATTTTGGGTTTGGTTCAAAACTCATGTAATCGGTTAGTTGGGTTTGGGCTTACTTGATGCTTTAGCTTATTGAACTAAGGTGGGTTAGTAAAAGAGAACTTCTATTGTATTGAGTGTGTGAGGTCACTTGCATTTTCTTTTGAGTGTTTGCTTTTCTTGGTGTAGAGAAGAGAGACAAGAAGAGATTTTTAATGGTGGTGAGTTTTTTTATTCTTCTTGCTTGTCCAAGCTTCCAAGATTGTTTGGAAGGATTCCTAGAGCATTCTGAAGCGAACTTTGTTGGATCAGAAGGGTGCTTAGAAGATGTAGCAAGAAGAGGATTTTCCATTAGAAAGTAGTAAGCCCCTTGTTGACGAGTGGTAATCTCTTTTCAAATCTTTTGTAATTTTTCAAGTTGACAGTGGATTTTGATTTTCTCCGTGCCCGTGGATGTAGCCCAGTAGTGGGTGAACCACGTAATTTCTTGTGTTGTGTTGTAGTACTTATAGCCTTCTCTTTGTTTCTCTTATTTCTCCATATTCTTACATATTTTGGTTGTGGTTGGTTTGATCTAATTCACTGATTTATTAGTGAGTTATGATCTTGTTGCATTGATTCCGCCATTGTCATCCTTTAAAAATTAAAATATTAAATTTTGGCATAAAATCGATGCATATATATACATATATAAATAAAACAGCTTAAAGGCTTCTGTTATTGTAGGGTCATATGTGTAAACACTGGATGGATATAGGATATCTTCTGTATTTGCTGTTTGGAAATATATAATAAGCACTAGATGGATTGCACATCTTAGTTTATTTTGATGGTGCTCTGTGGATAATTCTTTTTGGAACATTTTATTGTTATAGTCCTTAAAACAAGGGCTTAATAAAACTCCTTAATCTTTGTGATCAGCAAGTGATGAGATATATAGCTCTGCCTTTTTTTTTTTCGATGAGAGAGAAAGAATGGCAATCCAAGTCCTAAACATTTGAGATCAGCTCTCAAATTTGTGTTGGAAACATATCCTGTTATTGGCTAATTCTAGTGCTACTTCATCTTGACAAACTAAAATGTCTACATGTTTTGTGACTTTTGTTTCGGTTGAGTTGGCAGCCAACTAAACCCTAGTTGGCATATTTACTCAGGAATATTCCTTGGTGTTTTTATTTATACCTTATTAGCATAGCATGTATAGAATGGGGGCTTCAGCTTTCCACTCTACTTATAAAATGAGAGAACTATTTCTGTCTTGACTTTTCAGTTTATTATCTACAACAGTGATTGTAGAAGTGGATATGGTACATATGAGCCAACTATTTTAAAATCTTTTGCACCATACTGGCCATTTTAACCGCTATAATTTTTGAGAATTTATGTAGAGTAGCCCTCACATGCATCATACATGCCTGGAACCATTTATAAGATGTTTCCCTGGTTGAGTCTTAAGGATTAGGTGCAATGCCCCTTCCACATCACCATATCGGATGCTCCAACTAATAATATCACTTTTTGCATGACTCCAACATAACAGAGCATTTAAGAATTAGTCACTTTTTCAGAAGGAACATTTATATATTTGTCACCTTCAAATAGAGGAGGTTGGCTTATAAAGCCCAAGGATCCTTAATTTATCCGTCACTATAAAATTATACAGAAAAGCTTGTAATGGACCCATAGAACAGAGGATGTCTCTTAATTTAGAGGACCACTGACAATAAATCTAGCCATCAATCATGACCCTTGGAGCTTTCATTGATGGACTGGTGGTGCTTTCTAGCTAGTTACATGTAATCATCTTCATCCAAATTGTGTATTAGGAGATCACTAGCAAGAATGGAGTCACCAAATCCCGAATGTAAATACCAAAGTATTGGTTGGTAGTCTATGATTTTCTATGTTGTGCATCAACGACAGATAATTTGGTTGGCAGTCTATTTATTTTTCATGCAGACTAGGAAAGAGATTTTTGTGGTGGGGTATGGTTGTTTTGCCTTAGTTATTGGTTGAGTGTTGCTCAGAGGGTTTGGTGTGGAATGGAAGGAGAGTACGTCAAGAGCATGCCTAGAGTGATTGCGAAGGGGATTTTGAAGCAATGCTTAGAAATGGACCCCTAATCACACGGTAGCTATGAAGAAGTTATGGCCAGGAGTAGCACAACAGGGTGCAGTTTTTATTTGAACGTTAATTTTATGCCAACTCATTGTTAGCTATCTAAGGATCAATATGATCTTAAATTTATATTTATGAAAACAGGAAACTGATTGTTTGAGCAATTACTTGATTATATTCACATGCGATCCCCATGTAATTATGCATGGAACTGTGAAAGTTTTTATTTTTTTTTTCCTCCTTTTCTTATATGTAAGGGAGATTTTGGGATTTTAAAGAAAAAGAGAGGTGGAGCCAATTGGAGCTCCAGGCAAGTAACCCTTCTTATCAGCTTAAAGCGAGGTGATTTGGTAAATTCTTCTCTCAAAGTTGACAAAAAGATTTTATAAGATGCTCTACAGTTAATAGACACAATTCATATATCAGCACGAGCAAGATCTTGCAATCAACTAGGAAAATCATTTAGTCACAAATTAAAGCATGTATTATTTGATCCCTCCCATGAAAGGTATATTGCACGTTGATTTTCTTGTCCAATGTTTTTTGACGTCATCAAATCAAAGACCAATATCTTCAAGACAAGGTGCATCAAACTTGAGGTATAAGATTAGATTTGCTTTAACCAAGAGAACACTATTATTGAGCCATTTTCAGCTTGTGACACAGAATCTGTACCCACTCATATGACAAATGGTGAGTTGAAGCAGTGTACGTGTGAAATTTTTCTAATGAAATCACCATTGGTTTTTAAAGTAAATCTTTGTTCAAGGAAATATACTCTAATGCTATATTAATATAAACATCACAAAAATTATGTACCAATTAACGCTTCGCTATCTTTTAGATTTTGTTCTCTGCATTTGGTTAGAGAATAAGAAGAACTAAAACTTTTTTTTTCCTCCTAGCACATTTATCCCATTTAGCTCAAAAACGATTCATTCATTTGAAAAAATGCAATAGTTTAATTAACCTTTTCTTATCCAAGGTACTCTATTTAATCAGCTATTCTGGATATTTTAATCTCGAACAAAACACGGCTCAAGGTATAGGGCAAAAAAAAATTAAACAACAATGGTCATACCTATTAGCGAAGTTATAAAATATTGATAGGCATGAACGAAGGTTTTATGTCATTAGAGTTTGATGGAAATAATTATTCCTGCTTATGCCTACGCCAATTTTCGAGGGTTAAGGGCAGGGCCGGTCTTGACATTTTTTAGACCTAGGGCTAAATGAAAAAATAGAATCTTCTCTATTAAAAATTAACATACTTTAAATATTAATTATCATTGAAAAATTAATCTACGTGCAATAATTTTCTATAGATATATTCGTTAAGCAGTATATAAAACCCATCATTAACCTATTTAATTATTTTTTTTATTATAATATTGTAGAAAGCCATCCTTGTATCCTATTGGAACATTAATACAAGGTTTAGGCCTGGGGCCTGGGGCGGTCGCCCAGTTTGACCTGCCCCAGGGCCGGCCCTGGTTAAGGGTATCCGGAGTGGGTGACCCCGCTTTCTGTAACCTATATTACATATGAGCAGTGGATGAAGAACAAACGTTAAAAACTAGAAAAGGCCAATAGCCTTATATATGACAATCCATGGATGAAATGAATGGCCGGATAACCTAAAAAATATGCATTCCAAAAAAAAAAAAAAAAACTCAGCTCGAAGATGCTGTCACGTTCCAGATCTGGGACATAATACGTCCATACTATCAAAGGATATAGCCCTCGATAACACGAAGTCTATCCATCATAGTCAGCTGAAATCCATCATAAATAAAATATAATAAGAGGTTCAATTCCATCATTTATCAAATAATTAAATCTGTTGCGGTCAATCTCCTATTGCCTGTTGTCGGTGAAGAGCACCTGCAAAATAAAGTCTTCTCAGACCGAAATTGTGTCCGACGGAGACCTTCCGATGCTTAAGTCAGCAGGAAGTTGGTAAACAGCAGATAATGAGTAATCGAAATGACAGGATGTTAGTCCAGAATTATCTTCCCCATGTTGTTTATTTACCTTCTTTTTATAAATGATTCTGATATAACCGTCGAGCACGTGGTCCTACTTTTTATGGTGCTAAATTATCGGACCATAATCATGGAGTTAATAGGTTGTTTATGCCTACTAATGACCGTGACACGTAATCGATAACCGTTTATAACGGTTACATGTGTTGAGAAGATAGGCCGACTATATGTCGGTAATAGTGGTAAGTCGATAGTCCTGAAGATCTGAGTGAGCATCGATCGATAACTCTGATATGCCGATGGTCTTCGGTCGGAGGTTAACCGAGTTGTCTGTTATTGGTTGATAATAGCCGACTGTCGGTTGGTAAACTGATTGTTAGTCGGAGTAATATGTTCATAAGGCTAATGTAGGGTCAGAGTTGGGGGTCAGTTGAATGGTCCCAACAAAACCAATACTGGTTTAGGGGATGTAAATCTAAAATCAAATACCAAATCTATGTCTCAAAATTTATAAATAGATATATGGGTCCATGATCATAAGATAATTTTAAAATTTTAGCTATAAAATTTTCAAGCTCACTATGCGAATCTCCAAGTCTGGATCCTTCATCGGTCCTAATCTTATTCCTCTGTAAAAGAAAAAAATAAAAAAAATATGAACTATACTAGCTCAGTAAGTAGAACATACGCTTTCTTACTGGATTAAGCATAAATTTTTTCATGATAATATAATATTTAAAAAATAACAGATAATATAAAATAAAGTATTTCATAGAACATATAATAAAATAAATCATTAATACAATCATGCATGCATAAATTCATGAATATTTCGTAAATATGATTCATAAATCATGCTCGTCAGATATTCGTATCATGTTTTCAAAACATTGCTTACAGATATTCGTGCTAAGTTACTATTATATTCATGACAGAGCCATATTTCTTAATCGATGGAGTTTTTGTTTCATGTGCCAACTTATATCCATTGGCAGGGATACGTTTCTTGTAGATGCTAGCTCCGGATATCAACCTTTCTATAGGGATCCATTCATAGTTATCTAAGAGCCTTTAAAATTTTTTTTTTCTTAAAACATACATATACATAGGTGGGAAAACAATAAAATTTATGCTTTAGAGGCATGCTATTTTCATTAAACATATTCATGAAATTAATAATTATAATAAAATATATTTTTTCATATATCACGTACTGTTTCTTATTTTATTGAAAATATGATTTCAATAGTAAGAGGTTATGTGTATGAAAAATATGAAAATTTAAAAATAAATAAGGAGCATAAGATTCACTTATCTTGTTCGTCCTAGATTTTTAGACTTTATTAAAATAATCAACTAATTCTATTAAAATATTAAAAATATAATTAATTTATTATTCGATAAATTTAGTAAAACTAAATTATAGGAAAAGAGGACTGTTAATCGGATTGTTGGTCTAACAGATTATCTAGATATCGGGATAATTCAGGGCCTCCTAGCTGAGAATCAGATCTAGGTGTCTTGATCAAGGTATTATGGAGCACGGATTAGATCAACAATAAGATTGATCAATAAAGTTCATCAATGGTGGGTTTCGAAGATACTAGACATGAACGGCATGGATTTGATATATGGTATGAATATTAAAGCAGTTTCGGATTATCTTGTCGTAGTCAACATGGATCTTTAGGAGAGGAAGACATGGCTCGATAGGGTCCATAGGTATTTTTAGAGAGAGAAAATCGATGAAAAGAGAGAAAGTAAAGATGAAAAATGGAGAGAGAATCTTTGTATTCCTCAAAAGAGAATTTATGATCAAGATCATCATGGGTCATGTCATCAATCAGGCGTTATGAATTTCTGACAAAAGTCAGGCTGGGATCTGACCTTGTGCACGAATATCAAAGCAATTTTGGATTTCTTTGAGTACATCATCTTAAGTTTATAGGATCCATAGATCAGATAGAGAGAAAGAGAGAAGGTGGAGAAAGAAAAATCTAGAAAGAGAAGGAGAGAGACATAAGAGAGAGAATCCTTTTCTCTCTCTCTTTTTTTTTTTTTTTGCTTTTCTCTTCTTCTTCTTTTTCTTTGGCCGACCAGGGGAGAACGTTGAAGACTGGTGGCTCGTGCTTGGGCGAGATACGGTAGCATGACTAGAGATCCGACAGCCACGATCGACAGCGGTGGGGTAAGAGACAGCCGGCAACGAGGATCGGTCAGTATGACTAGAGGACAGACTTGGGTTTCCTCTTCATTTTTGGTTATTGGCCATATGCCAGCGGTCATGATGTCACTGTGGAGGGTTATGGGAAGGCTAAGGGTCATGATCCAAGGTGCAGCACCACGAGCGATAGTGTCAATGGCCGAAAAAGGAAGAAGTCATGGCTGAAAATAGGGAAAGGCATTCGAGATGGATTTACGGAAGAAGACTTCCGGTATGAGTTTTCAATATTTTTCTTTTTTTTTTTTCTAGTTTATTTTTTTGTTTTTCTTTTCATGCTCTAAGATTCATGCAGAAAAGGGAAGAATTTAGGGTTGGATATCACATATGCTAACTTGCTGGCATAAGACTTAATTCAGTCTCGTGCATGCCTAATTCTTGAACTAAACATTGCCTATTTAATTCGGTCTTATCTTTTTTTTTTCTTTTTTTAATATAATAACTATCCATCCATCTAAATCGATTCAAATAGCTAATAAATCTCTTGATATTTTGTTGTTAAAATATATATTCTTCCATTCTTGTAAAATAAACATAAACCGGGTTTGATATCGCTTCTGTATGTGAAAAAATACTTTACAACTTCATCCCTACAAAAATACTTTTGTGAAGAGAACTTCTACTGCTGTAGTATGCTCCCCTTGATAGCTTACTTATGTCCCGTTAATGACTAATTCTGGTGCATTTGTCTAGTGTTATGTCAACCTATGAAAGAAATAATACTCATTCTTTTTTGTGGGAAACGGCATTCATTCAGCTGAACCAATGGGCGTTAATATTGCAGTCACGCTAGTTTGTTAGGGGGACGGGATGTTAATATACCAGATAGATTTGATATATAAGTTAGAACCCAATTCAATCTAAGAGCTTGAGCCATTCCAATCCAAGAGCTAGCATTACTACGTGTTTTAGATCTTTAATTTGACCTGTGATGGTAGATAAGTAGAATTACTAGATTTTTGGGGACATGGTCTCAACACAGGACTAAACATATATGCCTTTTTCTTTTTTCCTTTTTAGAAATAAATGGACTAAATAGATATATCAGAATCTAATTCATTCTAAAAGCTTAAGCCATAAAATTTTGGGCTATATCATCTATATCAATCCTTCTACCTTCTACCAAGTATTCAACGTAAGACTAAATTTCACATGTGAACCTCAACAACCTCTCCTTCCACGCCTGAGCTAATTGAACTCCCCTTTGACCAATTAACTATTCTTTGGTCAAGCTATGTTTCCGATTACCATTTTGCAGTCAACCCTAGCAATCTTTTCCTTCACATGTGAATCAATTCAACTCGCCATTGAGTTCAATCCACTACTCCTTTGATCAAGCTCCATGTCCACTTATTCTTTTGAGTGCACTACGTACTCGTGTTGCTGCATTAGTCCAAGAGCCCACTGCTCAAATACTATATATAAGAGTAATTCTTTGTCCACCGCCCGCGGTGTAGAAAATCTGTGAAGTGCACCACTTCATCTCATTAGATATCATATTTTAATATATATTTAATATTTGTAATTTTACTTTTTCATTTGAAATTTTGAATGATAAAAATATCTTTCTGTTTTAACAAACTTATGACATCCAAAGTGAAAATTATAACATTGTGCATCAAAATTATAGTATCCTGTCATAATTTTTATCTTGGATGTCATAATTTTGACCCATAATATCATAATTTTTATCTTGGATGTTATAATTTTATCAAAATAGAGGGGTATTTTCGTTATTCAAAATTTCAAAAAAATGATAATTTTACTGGACGAAAATGTTCCTCTATTTTGACAAAATTATAACATCCAAGATGAAAATTATAATATTATGGGTCAAAATTATGACATTCTGTGATCAGGATATCATAATTTTGATCTACGATATCATAATTTTGATCCACGATATCATAATTTTCATCTTAAATGTTATAATTTTGTCAAAATAGAGAAGCATTTTCGTCATTCAAAAGTTTAAACGAAAAAATAGAACTGTAGGTATTAAATAAATATTAAATACGTATTGAAAAGCGATGACTATATGGCCTACTAAGATAAAGCGGTGCGCTCTACATCAAATTTTTTACATCACATGCGTTGCATAAAGAATTTCTCCTATATATAATTGGCCATAACGTGTTACTACCAAGCCCAAGAGTCCCACTCTTTAATAACAAGGGTTTGCTATTTCAAGAACCAAGCCGATACCCAAACCCAAGAGTTTATTTCATTGAGCATTCTTTGCTGCATCAACTCAGCGTACTACGACCACCATGCCTTGACTCTCATCAGTCTAAGTCTCTAAGATTACCGCTTTTCACTAGAGCCATCCCTACCATGTCTGAACCTATGCTCAACCTAGCATGTTACCCCACCAAGTTTACATTGCTGCACCAACTTGGTAGATTAAAGCCATCATAACTCTTTTTTTACAAGTATTACCAATACCATAGCTCTTGCTCAAATTAATCCACCATTTGCTCTACTGAGCTTATTTTATGCATATTTGACTCAGCACGTCATGATCGTTAAATTCGACTCTGCCGCCCCGTTTGTTGTCGTTCTTCACAAGAGCTATCAATTCCATGCCTAAGCCCTTGCTCGAACCTGGCAACTTGTTCTGTTGAGCTTATTTTGCCACATCGACTCAATATAGTGTAGCTACTTGGGTTGGCTTTACCAGCCTGCATGCTATTGTTCTTTGCAAGAGGTATCAATTTCTATACCCTTATAGCTTCAAGAACCATCCGGGATCATCAACCATCGGCTATGGATGCCACTTATTAGGAAGATAGGGAGTAGGAACCAAAACGAATTGCCATGGACGTTTCAGCAGTCGAGTTTTGAACCCTATCACTTATATCAAGCTCTTTAGCTTTGACTATCTATTTTATATGGGACGAAGACCCTGTTTAGAATTACTATTAATCGTGGAATTTTGAGATCTTTTGAAAATAGAGTTTTCGAAAATAAAATTTTTACAAAAAATGGTTTGTTATTTGATAATTATAATTAAAAAATATTATAAAATTTTAATATATATTTGATAACAAAAATAAAAAAAATGCTTCTCATATGGTAACATAATAACAAAAGGTATTGCTTAATATTATACAATATTATATAATATTATCATCATATAATATAATATTATTATAATTATAATATAATATAATATAATAGATTATAATCTAATCCAATAATAGATTATAATATAACATATTATATTATAATATTACTATAATAAATCAATACTATAATAGATTATATTATATATTTATAATATAAGTTTTAAAATATTATTATATTGTATAATATATTATCATATAATGTACTATAATATTGTAATAATATAATATAACTATAATACAATATTGTAAATCCTGATTTTTTTTTGCACATATCTTGAAAAAAAAAAAAAAAAAAAAAAACGGAAGAGGACTCCCGAAGGTATCCTTCTTCCGAGTTCGATCGGGAGAGAAATTTTAGGGCCAATCGAACTCCGGTTAGGAGTCTAGAACCTCCGCCTATAAATTGCCTCCCATCCTCCTAAATGAAACCCTCAAATCCGCAGCCAATTGCCGGCGAGGCCACGCGATTCTACCAGTTTCCGTCGTGTGTTCCTCGGAGAATCGCCGTCGATTTCTCACCAGAGACGAGGTATCTTTTCCTTCCGCCCCTCTTTTTCGAACCCCGCTAGGAGTTTGACGGCCGGATTTAGTCTCCGGCCTCCGGATTTCATGGTGGACCCGACCTCCCCTGTTTTCATTTTCCCACTTTTCTTTCCACCGGACCGGCTACCATCGTCGGGTTACGGCCTTGGTTTGGTCGCTGAGAGCCGGAGCCACCCCTGCCGCAGCTGCCCGAGGCACTGTCGGAGAAGGCCACGGCCGTGGGGGGTGGTCGGCCTCAACCCTTTATTCCCCTGTTTCCACAAGAAGAAGGAGAAGAAAGAGGACATGAGCAGAACCCAAAAAAAAAAAAAAGGAAATGGAAGGAAAAAGAAAAGAAAAGAAAAAAAAAAAAGAAAAAGAGAAAAAAAAGAGACTTCTCTCTCTCTACTCTTTCTCTCTCCACTTTCTCTCTCTTCTCTAGTTATTTGTTAATCAATTAATTAAATTAATTAATTCGTTAATTAATTCTTTATTTTCTTTTTCTTTCTCTTAGGTGGATTAGGAAAATTTTAAATAGAAAAATTCAAGAGAATTGTTGGGGATTCCAATGAACCCCGAAAAAAGATTCTAGATAGATAATCTCTACATGATGAATTTAATTTTGATATTAATTTTAAATCTGTAAGAGAATAATTCCTTGGATAAGAGAATATTAAGCAAGATTCTTGATATCTAGATCGTAAATTTAGTGAGTTCAGTTTGAAGATAGTAAAGATAAGGATTCCTGAACATTGATCATCTACTTATATAAAAAATTATTTTGAGCATCAGTGATTTGATTTGTAGTTTTAGTAGTTACATGTTATATATTTATTTATTAATTATATGTATGATTCCGTATGAAGTTATGTATGACATATTACTGATACTAACTTAAATAGATTTTAGTAATCATAAGCATCGAGTTTTGCAAAAGAACATAATCTTAAATTATAATATCTAACATGCTTGTAATTGAGCTGTGTAATTATATGTGAGGTTGTGATGCTCTGGGCTAGTCACATTGTTGATGCCCTGCCATAGGGTGTAAATGTCTTTGTGGTAGTTCTCAGAACTAGCCACTGTATTGATATCTTGCCATGGACTGTAAACATGGTTGTAGTAGTTTAGAGTTGAGCATCTATGGTTCCTCGAACTAGCCACTGTGAGTGTCTTGCCATGGGCTGTAAACGTGATTGTGGTAGTTGGGGTTTGAGCACTTGTGGTCCTTTGAACTAGCCACGGATGGTGTCCTGCCACAAGCTGTAAACGTGATTATGGTAGTTCACAGGATTAGTCACGGTGTTAGTGCTTTGCCACGGGCTGGAATGTCGCTGTGGTAGTCTAAAGTCGAGCACCTGTATATGATCGGAATCTGATGTGTATATTGTATTGAGATAATTATAAGATGTGATTTATTGCACAAAAAGATATATATTTGCTATGCATATTTTATGAATCGTAGTATGTTTTGACATGAGGTTGATATGAGTAATAATCATTATTATTTTTTTATTTATTATTATTATTATATTGATGTTGGTGTATGAAAATTCTTACTGGACTATAAAGCTCACCCCCCTCTGTTTCTCTCTTTTCTTCTCAGAGATGTAGGATGCTCATAATTGGCTATGGTTTGGATTCGCGGGTGAACAGATGAATAGATAGAGCATCAATGATATTTAATCAGATGATTGAAGAAATTAAATTTTATAATTATGCAAGTTTTATCAATTGTTATAAAAATTAGATGGTCATGGATGTTGAGATTATAAAAAATTCTATAGGCCTTGTATATTCTTTGAGATTTGCCTGCAGCCATCACGTATTCGATTCAGGTATTGGGCTCAGAGAGTGAAAAATTGATACCTGAGCTTAGGTTGTGATCATTGGGACCGTGGCATAAGTCGTTGGAACATGATAGAGTGGTATCAGAGTTTAGATTATGATCATCTAGAAACTATGATATAAGTGATTTAGATATGACATAGTATCAAAACTTAAGTCTGAGATCATTAGGGATTATGATATAAGCGATATCAAAAATTTTAGACTAGGATCACTAAGGATGTGACAGAATTATATCAAAGCTTAAGGTTATGATCTCTAGGGACTGTGAGTTAATGGATATTGAGCATATTTTTATGATTACTAAGGATTGTAACTGAGGAGATTCATAGGATTTGGATTTCAATGGATAACTGGTATTTTGGGTTATAATTTGAGAGATTGACAAATTTACGATCTTATTATCTTAGAAGTTACACAGCAAACCCTAAAAATTCAATGGATTAAATCAGAGTGCACAGCGAAAGCGTGATGATTTGAGCGAAGATATTATGGTAAAGGATTTAAATTTTTTTCTCAATAAAGAAGATTATTTAAGAGCTCAATGATCAAATAAGAATTTTATATTCTTTAGGTTTTCACATTGCATCATCCTAATTTTGAGGATGAAATTATTTGAAGGGGGAGAATGTAAAGATCTTGATTTTTTTCTGCATGCATCGTGAAGCATAAAAAAGAAAACAAACAGAAATGGAAGAGGACTCCTGAAGGAATCTTTTTTCTTTTTTTCGAGTTCGATCGGGAGAGAAATTTTAGGATCAATCGAACTCTAGTTAGGAGTCTAGAACCTCTGCCTATAAAATCCCCTCCCATCCTCCTCAATGAAACCCTCAAATTCACAGCCAATTGCTGGCCAGGCCATGTGATTCTACCAGTTTCCATTATGTGTTCTTCAGAGAATCACTGTCGATTTCTCACCAGAGATGAGGTAAGGACCCTTCTTTTCCTTCCTCCTCTCTTTTCCGAACCCCACTAGGAGTTTGACGGTCGGATTTAATCTCTGGTCGTTGGATTTCATGGGGGGGCCGACCTCCCATATTTTCATTTTTCCACTTTTCTTTCCATCAAATCGGCTACCATTGTCGGGTTATGACCTTGGTTTGGTCACTGAGGATCGGAGCCACCCCTGCCGCAGCTGCCTGAGGCACTATCAGAGAAGGCCACGACCGTAGGGGGTGGTCGGTCTCAACCCTTTATTCCCCTATTTCCACAAGAAGAAGAAGAAGAAAGAAGACGCGAGAAGAACCAAAAAAAAGAAAAAAAAAGGAGAAGGAAGGAAAAAGAAAAGAAAAGGAAAAGAAAAAGAGAAAGAAAAGAGAGTTTTCTCCCTCTCTTCTCTCTCCACTTTCTCTCTCATCTCTAGTTATTTGTTAATCAATTAATTAAATTAATTAATTTGTTAATTAATTATTTTTTTCTCTCTCTTAGGTGGATTAGGAAAATTTTAAATGAAAAAATTCAAGGGAATTGTTGGGGATTTCGATGAACCCCAAAAAAGGATTCTAGATAGATAATCTTTACATGATGAATTTAATTTTAATATTAATTTTAGTTCTGTAGGAGAATAATTCTTTGGATAAGAGGATATCAAGCAAGATTCATGACATCTAGATCATAAATCTAGTGAGTTCAGTTTGAAGACAGTAAAGATAAGGATTTTTGAACATTAATCACCTACTTATATAAAAAATTATTTTGAGCATTAGTGATTTGATTTGTGGTTTTGATAGTTACATATTATATACTTATTTGTTAATTATACATATGATTCCGTATGAAGTTATGTATGACATATCACTGATACCGACTTGGATGGATTTCAGTAATCATGAGCATCGAGTTTTGCAAAAGAACATAATCTTGAATTATAATATCTAACAAACTTGTAATTGAGTTGTGTGATTGTATGTGAGATTGTGGTGCTCTGGGCTAGCCATGTTGTTGATATCCTGTCACGGACTGTAAATGTGCTTGTGGTAGTCCTCAGGACTAATCACGGTATTGATGCCTTATCATAGGCTATCAATATGACTGTGGTAGTTCAGAGTTGAGCACCTATGGTCTTTCAGACTAGCCACTGTGAGTGTCTTGCCATGGGCTATAAACATGATTGTGGTAGTTGGCCATTCTGTTGTTGCACCTATTTCATAGAGGATGGCAATAGGATAAGATCAGCTCTCACTTGGTCCGCAGTTAGGGTTTGAGCACTTGTAGTTCTTTGAACTACCCACAAATGGTATCCTATCACAGACTGTAAACATGGTTGTGGTAGTCCACAGGACTAGCCACGGCATTAGTGCCTTGCCACAGACTGGAATGATGTATATATTGTCTTGAGATAATTATAAGATGTGATTTATTGCACAAAAAGATATATATTTGCTATGCATATTTTATGAATCGTAGTATCTTTTGGAATGAGATTGATATAAGTAATAATCATTATTATTTTCTGATTTATTATTATTATATTGATGTTGGTGTATAAAAATTCTTACTGAGCTATAAAGCTCACCCCCTCTGTTTCTCCTTTTTCTTTTCAGAGATGCAGGATGCTCATAATTGGCTATGGTTTGGGTTTATGAGTGAGTGGATGAATAGATAGAACATCAATGATACTTGATCAGATGATTAAAGAAATTAAATTTTGTAATTATGTCAGTTTTATTAATTGTTATAAAAATTAGATGGTTATGGATGTTGAGAGTGAAAGAAATTCTACAGGCCTTGCATAGGGGTAGCAATTTGGTTCAATCGATCAGGTGTCCGATCTGATCCGATCCAAATGGGATAGATTTTTTTCGATCCGATTAAAATCTGGAGCGGATATGGTTTTAGAAAAAAAATCTGAAGCAGGTATTGGTCGGGCATGGATAATAGTATGCCCCACCCTATATATATATATATATACCCAAAAACCCAACACAAAATCCTAGCCGTCTAAACTTTCCATATTTGATCGCTCCGGCTCCCCTAAGCTTCCATATTTGGCCACTCCAAGTCTTCCACCCAATTGAAACTCTTGAGGACGGAAGAAGCAGAGGAAAAATTGAGAGAAAATGAAGAAAAAATCAAGAAAAATAAAGAAAAAGCGAAAAAAAATTGAGAGGTAAATCCTTTTCCTACATAGATTATCTTTTTTTTTCTTTTTGCTTATTTTTCTTTTCATTTCATTATCTTTTTTTGGAGATATGTGGGAAAGGAGAGCACTTGAGATAGATTAGAGGGGTTTCTGAGGTTCTGATTGAATTTTTTCCCTCCAGTATATGGGATTCTGTCCGAGTTGTGATGGTGTGAGTTAGTTCCTTGAGGTTTTGAGAGCTTAATCTTGATAGAAGCATGATATTTTGTAGGGTTAGAATTTTTGATTAAAAAGATTCTTCTTTGGTTACAAATTTTTTAATTTATGAGGCTTTGTTCCATTACATAATTCTTTTAGAAAAAAACTATATAAAAATTTTGGATATATTCAATCCGATCCAATGCGATCCATTCTTGAAATTCAATTCGATCCAACCCGACTCGAGATAGGTATGGGGCGGATATGGATATGAATTTTTTGCTGATGGGACGGATATGGGTATCGATCGATCTGATCCTTATTCGATCTATTGCCACCCTTAGCCTTGCATATTCTTTAGGACTTGTTCTAAAGAGTGTGCGGCCACCACGTATCCAACTCAGGTACTGAGCTCGGAGTGTGATAAAATGATATCAGAGCTTAGGTTATGATCATTGGGACTGTGGCATAAGTCATTGGAACATGACAGAGTGGTTTTAAAGCTTAGGTTATAATTAATACTATAATAAATCAATACTATAACAGATTATATTATATGTTTATAATATAAATATTATTATATTATATAATATATTATCAAATAATATACTATAATATTGTAATAATATAATATAATATAATTATAATATAATATATAATATAATATCATAATATTAATTTATTATTATGTTATATTATATTTATAATATAATAATATAATATAATATAATATGATATAAGATATAATTATGAGATTTATTGATGAGTATTTTGATCATTGAAAAAATTTTATTTAAATCAAAACAACTTCCTGATATTGGTTTGAAAGCAATCAAGCAAACTTTTTTGGCTTTCTGATAAAACCAAAATAGCTTTCCAATTTTTTATCAGATACAATTATACCATCTAAAAATATTTTTGGAGGGTCGGAAAATACTTCGTGATACTCCAAAACTTTGCTAAATAGGCCTTAAGTCTCTTGCGTGAGCTTCAACATAGTTATAACAAGCTTCATTGAAGGTCTCAATCAACTAAATTGCCCGTTCTATTTATATATTTGTTGAAGAATAGAGAGGGAGATCCACTCGCATTACAATTACCTAGGTCTCAATACCTACGAACCATCCAAGATCTTGAATCTAAAAACTTTGGTTTTGCTAATGGGAAGGGTGTAACAACCAGGGTAAACTATGTTTATTTCTGATTTGTTTATGTTAATTAGTGGTATTTGTCATTTGATGCGCAAGTGATCACCAATCACAACGTTAGTTAGGGGTATGTATCATGGGGACCTCACATTTATGGATTTGTATTAGTTGGAGATTGGAAATTTATATCTCAAACACCTGTTTTTTTTTTGGCTTTGTTAGGAAATGTCCCTTTTTTTTGGGTGAGGAAGGTCAGAAAGCTAGTTATCATTTTATACGTAGCTCCGTTATCAATCTGTACCTATTCAAGATTGAGATTAGTCGACATTGGTCAGAAGAGCTATTAAGAGGGTAGATATTTGTATTTTTCTAAGGCCAGCCAAACTGAGTAGACATCTTCCGTAGCGGTGCCAATCCATGACAAGCAACATAAGAAATAGCGTGTGAAAACGAAATATAACTAGTAGCATTATTATATATCATTTCACCTTCTCATTATCTCTTCAATGGAATGATGTGACTACTCTTTCTCACCCCAAAAAAAAAAAAAAATACAAAAAGAACAAATGCTTTAAATTATAAAAATAAAAAGAGCACTACACCAGCTTTAAATGGGAATCCTTTTTATCAGTCGAAAAGTTGTCACAATAGCCGGTTCGGTGTGGAGTTTGTTTCAGAGTAAGCAAATGTTAGTGACAGATTTTTTATTTTTGAAATGACAACTTTTAATTTGAGCAGATGGACAGCGGAAAGGCTCAGATTAAGGGACATTAATAAATTTATGCTTGACAAATTTATCACTTGAAGTTGAGATTTTGGATTTATCTATACATTAGAGGTTAGCTGTATTGTTTAGAGAGAGTGTGTGTTAGATTGGGCATTCGAAGCCAGAAGGGCCATCGTGTCAAAAAGAATACCTAGCAAATAAAGAAATCAATTAAGTTGATCACATGTTTGAATCGATATCTATCAAGCGTAATGGGGCAGATGGAGTTGGTTGGGGGTTATCCAGCATTGAAAAAGGAATCATGCATGGCATTATGATATTTGGTACGAAAAATGGATAAAAAATAGTAAAATAAATTGGAAGTTTTATCTCTATTTTTTTTGAGAAAAAATATAAAATGAATAACATCGGGAGGTGATATTTATTTTTTCATATTAAATTATTGAATAGATATAATTTAAAATTATATTAATATTATATTAATTAATGTTAATTATATTAATGCATGTTATATTAATATTATATTGTTATATTTTAAATATATTGATATATTTTTGATCAGTTTTTGATGTGTAGCCTATTCTTCCCTTATCATCATGTTGGTAGCTTTATTTGGGACCATTAATTTTATTAGCATTAAAAGAAATCGCTGCATGCTTTGCGGCACAATGTTCTTCCCCCAACCGGCAGGTCCTAAGTTGCACCATGCTACCACAAGTATTTCTATAACCTATGATTTCACTTCTCTTTGGGAAATAAAAGTTAAGGTATGGCAATGTATTTTTTATTTCTTAGACATTGCGGATTTGTGGACTAAAGAGTCTTAACCAACCAAATGCAACGTAGAATTATTTGTTTGGCTATTCAATTTTTTGTTTTTTAAGCCAAATTTTTGAAAAGGAAAAATCACACCTACACTTAAACAAATTAGTTTTAAAAGTAAAATATTGGCTTCAATTATTGTTGGAGATTATTATTTGAAAATTCTAGCACACCTCATTCAAATGCATAGGAATATAAGCCAGGACATGTGCTAGCATAGCCAAAAAAAAAAAATATATATTGCGGCCAATCCCCTCATCGCCTGATCGCCGGGGATGCACACCTGCAAGAAAAATCCTCACTGATCGGAGATGCCTCCGGTGGAGACCCTCCGATGCTTAAGTCAGAGAGAAGATTAGACAACAGTGAAAAAAATCAGGGGCTCAGCCAGAGAGAGAGAGCCCTTATCAAAACTGTTGTCTTACCCAATTTTATAGTAAAATGCGGTATGGTCCCGTCATTAATGGTGTGGACAACTGGAGAGTTGTCAAATCACCGGGAGCTACCAAATCATCGTGGGTTGTCATGTCCTTGACAGGACAACGCCCCATGGTAGTCGTAAAGCATGTCTTTGGCAAGATAACAGTCCATAGCGGTTGTACGGCGTTTGGACGACGGACTAGCCGACTATATGTCGGTATTTAGTTGCCGGGACGTCGGGTGATGACTCGAAAATACCATCGGTTGATCTGGTGCCTTGTGAAAATCGGACGTCGGCTGCCACCCCTGACAGTGAGTCGGTGATATGGGTTTGGCCATTCGGCCCGTTAGAAACAGTATTGGTCTGTTTGGCCGACATACCTTTGGTCGGATATTATCGACAGTTATTGTCGGAGACGTCTGTCCGTCCGATGGGTAGAGTCGGGCGTTGGTCGAATCGTTCTGAGGATAAGTCGATATATAGGGGTCAGCCAGTATATCCCAACAAAAATATTTCAAGCTTTCTAATTGATATATGCCAAGTGAGCAAACTGAGGTAATTATATTATTTCCTAGTCAATATCTTAAGTATATTTTGCAGTCATAACATGTCAGTCCCTCTCTTGAGATAGGAGAGATGTCTAAGGTGTAAAGTGCGAATGTATGTTGTTGGTCCTTGCATCTCATGCATCTCGAGAAGGATAGATGGGTAGCTGATGTCATGTTGAGCAATTCAATGGTGATATGATCAAAACACCCTCTCGTAGAACTTGCCAGTGAAGTGCTCTGCTGGCATCAACATGGATTATGCCAATATATTAGAAAACCACGCCAACGCATGTATCGGTTGGCCAGAATCATATTTTTAGCCGGTTTGGATCCTTAATTTGGTGGTACATAATTTGCACCGCAGAGTGACATACAGCTTTAGATGACAGCTACATCATCTAGTCATAGATATGGGTTGCGATCAAACTGCCAAGCATTGATGCCATATGCGGTGCATTTATATGCCGAATGCTGCATCTATTTGATAGTAATCTATCTTCATGATCGGATGATGTGTCTGCTATTCAGCTGTACAGCTTTTTATGGTGTAAAATGTGCATCCCAAAGAATCCTAGGTCTGTCCATCAGTCCCAACAGCATCCTTATTGTGCTCAGCTTCTTTCTTTTAGTAAGGGATCCTCAGGCATTTCCAAGCCTTTGTTGCAGCTAAGGTAGACAGATACTTGGCTATCCAATCAACCCCTGAACCTTCTATTCCCTCATCTCTCTCTTTGCAAAAGGTTAGCTATACAGTTGCCACCTTCATAGATCATGGATCAAGGGAAATAATTTTCACATTCCATACCAAGAATAGCTGTACATGAACTTCAATCTCTGCCCACCTCTCTTCAAACAATACAGCTAACAAACAACAAGCACAGCAGAAATCGGAGATGGAGCATGCACGATACCTTTTCAGTAAAAAACTGGCATCCCTTCTTGAAGCATGGAAGTATCATATCACATATTGGGTTGGTCATTTGGAAGCTACCAATAATAGAGAAAATCAAAGTCTTTACCTGGCTTTACCATCACAATAAAATACTTACTTTAGACTATTTAGCTAAGAGAGGAATGCCCGGTCCAAGCTCATGCCTATTATAAAGAAATCAGGATGAGATGATGGATCATCTATTAATAACCTGCCTCTACTCGAACTATGTTTGGTCATAGGTGGATAGGAGCTTCCCATTCGCCAACTTCAACGATTGATCTTTGAAGAGATTGGAGAATAGCACTGCCTTGAAAAGCAACTACAAAAAAAATGTATTGCAAGATTATATGTTAATTAGTATAAAATTCAAAATAATAACAAATAATCACACGCAAAAAAAAAAAAAAGACACAATAATATATATGTGGTTTGGTCTTTGGCTTATATCCATGGACATAGATGAGGAGAGATTTCACTATATCAAAAAAGATGAAATATAAAGAGTATACAGTGACTCAAATAATAAAAAATGATCCTTAGCCACCAAATCTTAAAACAAAGAGAAAAGATCAAAATATCTAAATGGGTCAATTAAATTTCAAAATAGATCGAATTCATATCAGAATCGTATCAAATTCAAACCATACTCAACAAATCTCCACCTTAGCTTGAATTCCATCAAGCTACAATATAAAATAATGAACTCTTCTCCATCTCCTCTAACAATTAATATCCCTAAGGGCTTAGCTCAGCATCTCAAATTACGAACCAAGTCCAAGTAGCGCTTGAACTTAAGAGTGGTAAGTAGCTTGGTCATCATATCTGCTAGATATCTGCCGTAGGAACCTTCTTCAGTGCAATAACCCCTTATGATACAACATTCCGAATGAAATGGTATCTGATATCAATATATTTAATTCTTTCATGATACATCTGATTTTTAGTTAGATGTATCACACTCTGACTGTCACAATAAATAATAGTCACATCCTGCTATAATCTAAGATCACTAACTAAACCTCGCAACCAAATGGCCTCATTCACTGTTTCTATCTCTGCCATATACTCTACTTCTGTAGTAGACAAAGCAATAATAGACTGTAAAATCACTTTTCAATTGCTGGCATAATTTGAGAGAGTGAAAACATAGCCTGTCAGAGACCTCATCCAAATTACTTATATAGTCAAAGTCCACATAACCAACAACACTACTACAAGTGTCTAAATCTCGATCATACACCAAACCAACATCTATAGTGCCTCTCAAATAGCATAAGATCTATTTCACAGTTTGCTAATGGATCTTTTCTGGATGCCCCATGTACCTACTAACGACACTGATGACTTATGAAATATCTGGACCTACGTAAACCATGGCATACATGATACTCCCAATTGTAGTAACATATAGAACATGTGACATATATTCCTTCTCCTCATCTAACTGTGGAGATAAAATAGCTAAAGGTCTGAAGTGCACTATAAGTAGAGTACTCATTGGCTTGCAATCTTGCATACCAAAATGCTCAAGCATCTTTAAAATATAATTTTTTTATGATAAAAGTAATCTGCTTGTGCGTCGATCTTTATGAATCTCCATATCCAAAATTTTTTTTACTACACCCAAGTCCATCTCAAATTCATTGCTAAGCTGAACCTTTGATTTTTTTAATCTCATACATATTCTTTGTTGCAATGAGCATTGTCATCAACATACAATGAATAAATAATCCTCCTATGAAAAATACAACTGTCACTCTAAGCATAACCATATCCAAGCATAAATGCATTAAATTGCTTATACCACTATCTTAATGATTGCTTCAAATCATACAATGATTTTTTCAATAAGCAAACATGGTCCTCCTTATCCTAAACAACAAATCTCTCTAGCTGCTGCATGTAAATCTATTCCCCAAGCTCACTATACAAAAAAGCTATCTGGATATCAAGCTGCTCAAACTCTAAATCAAACAACACGATAATGGTAAGCAACATATTAATATATAGAGCTATATTTCACAACTGAAAAGAAAATTTTATTAAAGTCTATACCTTCTCTCTAACTATAGCCCTTTACAACCAAATGTGCTTTGAATTTTGCTGTTTTAATCTCTAAGATTATTTCTTTCTTTTTGAAAATTCATATGCATCTAACAATCTTTTGGCCTTATGATGGTTTTACTAGTTTTCATGTTTGATTTTTATGAAGAGATTCAATCTCCTCACTCATAGCAATATACCACTATGTAGACTCACTGCTAGTGATGGCTTTATGATAACTGATAGAGTTTTGAACCTCAATAGACTCTGCCACAGACAATACAAAAGAGATAAAATCTATATATCCATATCTCTGAGGGGGTCTAATCTACCACATCGATCTATCAATGGCTATGGTGTACTGTTGCTCTTGTGGGGCATCTCTTTCATCAACAATCTCATGCTTATCATCTTGAACTGGTTGAACTAAAGTATTAGCATGTGATGGATAAACTGAAGGTTTAACCTCAAGCTCTATCTATTTATCAACATCATAATCTTTATTTATAGCAATTGACTCGTTTCTCAAATGAAGCATAGCTTTTTCATCAAAGGTAACATTCCTATTGACTATAAATTTTTGAGAACCAGCTTAACACACCACAATTTGTAACCTTTCATCCCAGACTAATGATCAAAAAAAATATATTTCTATATTCTTTTTTCAAGTTTACTATCATTGACATGTGCGTAAGCAGGATAACTAAATATTTTGAAAATAGAATAATTAATAGGTATATCAGACCATATCTCAATAGAAGTCTTTAACTCAATAGTAGTGGATAGAGACTTATTCACTAAGTAGCAGACTATATTAACAGTTTCAGCCCAAAAATACAGAGATAAGTCTGATTAAGAAAGCATACACTGTGCTCTCTCTAAAAAAGTCCTATTAATGCATTCTATAATATTATTCTGTAGTGATATCTTTCTAACTATATAGTACCTCATAATATCTTCAACCTCGTAGAACTTATTAAACTGACCCTTACAAAACTTCATATCATTATCTGTTCTCAAGTTCTTGATCTTTTTATTAGATTATTTTTCAATAAATATTTTTCACTTCTTAAAGTAGGAAAGACTTCATTCTCATACTTTAAGTATACTCAAGCTTTTCTTAAAAAATTATCAATAAAAATCAACAAATATTGAAAATTATTTTTAGAGTTTAGACTGACCAAGTGCAGGACCCCAAAGATTAGAATAGATATAACCTAATGCCCTTTGTCCTATGGATGATAATGCTGAACTTGACTCTAAACTATTTGCCATAGACACAATGCTTACAAAAGTCAAGCTTGTTGATATAGACAGCCTCACTCATATCACTCAAATACATATACCAAAAATGAGTACTATTTAAATTTGGATTTGGTGAGGAAACTAATGTAGCATCAACAACTCTATTATCTTGAAATAAGTAGAGATTATAAGACAATCTGCTTTTGAGCAAAATAAGAGCACCTTTGGAAACCTTTAAAACTTCACCTTCACCAAAGTATTTAAAATCATGTGAATCGAGTACTCAAAGAAATTGGATTCTTCCTTAAATTTGGTATGTGCCGCACACAAATAAGATCCTAATAATACCATCATGCATCTTGATCCGAATAATTCCTATACTGATAACCTTATAGAGTATGTTATTTTCCATAAGCACAACACCAATATCAATAGGGTGATAAGTGAAAAACTGATCTTGATAAGGATACATATGATAAGAACATGCTGAATCAAGAATCCAAGCATCTTCAAATCAATTGGCAGATATTGAGAGAACATTGGCACCATCAGAACTATCCTCTGCTATATTAGCCTAATCACCAGTATTAGAGATATTGTCAAAATTTTTTTTCTTTTCTTTGAGTTTAGGATAATCAAATTTTCAATGTCCTTTCTTCTTATAGTAATTACATTTACCTTTCTTCTTATAGTAATTACATTTACCTTTCTTCTTTTTGAATTTTGATATGCCTCTATTACTTTTTAAACTTAAATCCAATTTTTTTTTATCTACATCTGGTAATAAGACCATCCATCTGATTTTCATCTTAAGTTTCAGATATTCTTTTCTTTAACTCTTTTGAGTTTAATGAAGCTCTTATATCCTTCATAGAAAAATATTCTGATCATATAGTATAGTGTCAATAAAATGCTCAAATGAGGAAGGTAATGAACACAAGAGAATAAGGATTTGATCCTTATCATAAATTTTCATATCAATATTTTTTAAATCCAAAATAATTTTATTGAATTTATTAAGATGGCCTTTAAGAGGCATATTTTTCTTCATTCGAAGAGTATAAAACTACTGTTTCAGATAAAGTCGATTTACTAGAGATACTCTCTAGTCCGAGCCATAATACTGTAGTAGATGACTCATTTGTAACCTTTCACAAAACCTCATCTATCAGAGATAACTAAATCATGTTGTGCATGCGCTCTAGGAGATCATCCTTATCTTTTTCTGACAACATCACAGACAAAGTATCTCTATACTTTAGCACCTTTAGCAATTCTTGTCGAACAAATAGGGCTCATATCTTAAAGATTAAAATCATTCTTCCCATTAAATTTTTTGATCTCGAATTTCATACTCATTCTGAGGAAATCACGAAGAACAAAAAATAGAACCAACATATAATCAAAACTCAAAACAGACCTAATAAGCAAACTTGAATAGATCTGAATCCCAGGCTCTAATATCAGTTTGTTGTAAGATTATTTGTTAATTATGATGAAATTTGAAATAATAACAAATAATCATATATATAAAAAAAAGATAATGATTTACATGGTTCAGTCTTTGACCTATACATCCACGGACGAAGATGAAAAGAGTTTTTACTATATCAAAAAAGATGGAGTACAAAAAATATGTAGCGACTTAGATAACAAAAGGCATCCTTTCAAATAATAAAAGGTATGATTACAATATATATAGCAATTAAATCTTAAAATAAAGATAAAAATCAAAACATCTAAATGAAGCAACTAAAATCCAAAGTGAAATGAATTCATACCATGGGTCACATCAAATTCAAGATATACTCAATACAATGGATTCATTGTTGGCAACATGTTGGTGCCTTTGGGTGGAGAGGAACAACATAACCTTCAACTTTCAGGTCTACTCGGCATCCTATTTGACTAAACAGATAACCATGCTGTATGGAAGATAGCCAAAGGAAGAATTTACTACCTTAGATCATAGCCTCGCTGGGGCCCCCTTTTTAATTTTTTTCAAAAAAGAAGAATCCTATGTCTGCTTTTAGCTGCATGCTTTTCAAACGTCAGGCATCAAACTGTCCCGCAACGATGATGGTTGGAGGTAAGCATTTCTTCTTCATGTCTGAACAACGAAATTTGACTCATCTTCTACGGCAACCATAGTGGGTTTTGTCACCATGCGGACTCATGAAAAGGATAGGTGCTAGAACAAGAGATACCTCCAGGACCACATGTTTGGTCCAATTCTTTAATGCAAAAAAGAGCGAAAAGATACGTTGCAGCTGGATATGTAGCCTGAATAAATTAGCTACGGCTTCCATATACGAGATCGATTGCTCTCACATGCAAGCTCACCATGCATGGCAAACATGATTGGACAATATATAGCACTTGGCACGTGTGATCATGAGAACATTTGGATGGATCCCCATGATCTCATTGATGAAAATTATTTGAAGTAGAATTAATAATATACTCCACGTTTAATCCTGCTTACTTTTTCTGTTTCTTGTCAATATTTATACATACATACATACATACATACATACATACATACATATATACATATATATATTCTTCTTTACAAAGAGTCAGGTGTATTCATCATAAAAAAGGGGAACAAAATGGGAGGTAGTCTGAGGTGACTAAGCAAGAGCTGGGATGGAGTTGAAAAAAGCGTGCAGGTCTCACCCTAGGAGTTTGGATTCTATAGCAGAGAGGTTAAATAGATTAAAGAAGACATGAGTTACGTGCAAATCCAGATAATTCTTTTGTAAGTCCCATATGATATGAAAAAGGCTTGAGTAATGGGTAGGAATTAATGCCTAAATCTAACTTATCCATTTTATTTTATTTTATTTTATTTTATTTGTCACTGCCAGGTAAGTAGCCTTCAATGTCTAATTTATGCCACCATACCTAAATCAATTACTAGTCGCATGGCTGTCAAAGTACGTTCTGTGATAGTGTCTTGCATTGATATGTTGGTCAAGAATAACGTCTCTTCTTGAGCCTCTGGCTCTCATAATTCAGACAACAAAGGTGTTTTCACATGAATGTTTGTATGTGTCTGGATATATTATCCTCTAGGGTTTTCCAGTCATAATCTTGTATTATAGACATTTCATAAAGCACATAAGGTGATGCACATGCCACATAATACATTGATCAGATTAGGACACAGGCTTGAGACATGTGGATTTATAGCAGTTTGGGTTCGTGAGAGACCTTTTAATAATTAAGGAAAACTACCAATATAATTCTACACTCATTTATCTTATAGCAAAAACTTCCATCATTGTCAATTCTTGTTGATGTAGGCCTTCTTGTTAGATAACATAGGTTGCCGCATTTTTACTCCTTTCTGCTTCAGTTGGTTGGCACCTCACATCTTCTCTTCTTTTCCAAGTAGAATATGGTCGCCTATCATGTAATTCATTAAGTGATGGCAACTCCATTTGTTCATGTTTCGACTTAGCAAACACACGTCGCATCCATATAGCTTGGCAGGTTACTGTGGCGACTGCCATGTGTTCAGCTTCTAAAGATGATAGTGCCATTGACATTGAGTGATACTTCTTCAAGGACCCACAAACAGGTTGGAAACCAATGTAATGATGCCTTTTGTTCATTTGTTGAACACACCCGGCCATTAACATCAAAACATTCAAAATTGTTTGAAATAGTGTACATGCAATTAATCATGGTCGTTTTCTCTCTTCAAATATCTTAAAATTCTTTTTACTATATACACTCCAATAAATTTTATTCATATTTAGACAATAATTATGTGCTATGCATAATATTGGTCTTGTATTTATCACCTCGAGTGAATGCCGAGTCAAACTTCTGCAACTGCTAGCATTAACATTCTCTCTACCATCATTCAAAGACAATTTCATATATGTGTTCATCAAATTTTGTAGCGGATTACAATCTTTCATTCTAAATCTTACGGCCAAATAAATTATGTTCTCTTTTTTGATAAATAAAGTTCCATTGCCACATTGTTTCACTTCTAATCCAAGAACATAATCCATCAAACCAAATCTGTCGTCCCAAACTCATTAATTATATGAGACTTAAATTCATCAATCAATTTTTCACTGTTCCTAGCATAAATCAAACCATCTACATTTAAATAAATAATCAAAATTTCTGTACCTTCACACTTGATATAGAATCAAGGCTTATTTTTACTGCGTTAAATTTATTCTGAACAAAGTATGCATCAATCCTATTATACCATGGCCGTAGTGCTAGCTCAGCCCATTGGTGCTTAATTTAATCTATAAAACTTTTCCTTATCTCCTTTAATTTCATAATCCTATGGCTGCTTAATATACACTTTCTCATCCAAAAACCTATTTTAAAAAACTAATTTTATATCAAATTGAAAAGCTTTCCACATATTATGTGCAAGTAAAGCCAAAATAATCCTAACCATATCAAATTTACTAATTGGAGCAAAAGTTTTATTAAAATCAATATCTTATTATTGAAGGTTTCCTTTCACCACAATTCTTGCTTTCAGCCTTTTAACCAATCTAGCTATCTAGTTTATACTTTATGTTACAGATCCACTTTAAATTAATAGCTTCTTTGTTCAGGGGAAGATCCCTGCAAGCTTTCAAGTGTGGGTTTTCTTTGGTACTACAATTTCTTCATTCATCATCTTGTACCAATCGTTTGATTTTATTGCATCTTAAAACCAATATATATAACTCAACAATCCAAACGAACATCTTTTATCAATTTCAGCAAGAGACTTAACCCTTATATAAGATGTTTTTGTAGAGGCATTTTCTGAAATAGCACCAGGAGAAGAAGGGCTTGATGAAGCTCAACAAATAGGAGTTCCCAGAAAGAGTAGGATTTCTGTCATCATTATTTGGTTCAACAGCCATAGGTACATCATCTAAAATTGTAATAGGATTTTCTTAGACAACTTCTTTCCACTCTGATGCTTTTGTTCATCAAAAATATCATCATAACTAATAATCAAAGAGTTTGTAGCAGGATTACAAAATTTATATGCTTTAATTTACTTCTATCATAATCGCCCATATATAAATATGCACTAAACAAAATATAAGCAAGACAATAAAATACTTTTGATGTGATTTACCTTTAGCTTCCATCCTATCCGTAATTCATACAGGATAATATCTTGTAATAATGATTTGGGGAACCTGCTCAGGATATAGGTTGCTATAGATACTGCATGCATTGACCTAAACCTTATTAGCTAGGAAATCTTTAAGCTTTTAGAATGCTTCTTGCCATCTCCATCGAGCTCCTATTTTTGTGCACTGCTATGCTATTTTATTAAAGAGAGTAGTTGGTTATTAATTGCCCGTATATACCATAATCTTTACAAAAAAAATTCAAATCATTAGGTACAAGTTCTCCTCCTCTATCAGTGCATAGGGTTTTGAGTCAAGTAGCCACTTCTGTGCTCTACAGGATTTCTAAATTTCCAAAATACAACATACTTCAGATTTTCCTAGGATAAAATAAACCTAAGTCACCACCTGTAATCATCTACAAACACAAGCAAATAAAGATTTTCATTCAATGATAGTATTTGTATCAAACTACATACATCTGCATGAACTAAAGTGAGTGGACATTGAGCCTCAAATTTCTTTTCTTAGAAAGAACATTCCGATGATGTTTCTGTAGCGTACGTCCATCATAAATCGCACCTTCATGACAAATTAAAGGTAACGCCTTTTGCAATATCTTTTTGATGCAAGAGACCGCCTTTTAAAACTAAGTTGTACATATCTAAAGTTTTATGATCTGTTACTGTTCAAAAATACTTTCATGGTTACATGAAAGGAAAAATTTTATTTATAGTCATGGGAACTTCAAACGAAAGATGCTTTATACTTGTTACCAAAAAAAAAAAAAAAAAAATGCTTTATACTTTTATCTCTATAAATAAGATAACTTGAATCTTCAAAAATAAGAGTATCTCTTACTCAAAAAATGTCCCATCCTAAATAAATTTGAATCCAATCCAGGAATATAAAGTATATTATGAATTTTATTGATATCAAAAAATTTTTCTCAACTATATTTATATTTTTTGTGTACCTCTCTGACGTAGCCACTACCCATCTTCACATGATCCCTCATCGACTTCTCTAGATTATTAAAAAATACATATTATTTTTTCCATCACATGATTACTACAACTACTACCGGCATACCAACTACCAATAGAATTTTCTTTTATAAGCTGACAAGCAAAATGCAAATTTTTAGATTTTTTCTAACATATGTTTTCTTTCAATAAAATTTTCATGTTGTTTTAATCTACAAAGGCCAAATCACTTGAAATAATGATACTGAATATTCCTTCAAAATTGAGTACCGTTTCAGTTTCTTTGATTCTGACCATCTATCCTTCAACTCTTTATTGTGAATCACGATCAATCACCATAAAAATCTCAAACTCATACCATCACTTGCCATCACAAAACTCTCTTGAACCGTACTCTAATACTATTTTGTTATATCCTAGAATCGATGCTATCATTTTATTGTACATCGATTAATGTGTATAGACTCACACAAAAAATAGGAAAATAATACCAAACAGAAAGAATGAGAAAATATGTCTCATGTTAAAAATATAAAAATAAAGAGACAGAAAAGAAAGAGACTACCATATAAAATATAATATTGGTGGAATTCTTTTCTAAATAAAAAATAAAATATTTTGAGATAGGTAACTAATTTTTAGAAGTTATTTAGTACTGACGCCATCTGGTATTGGAATAATCGGACTGTACTATATATGTCGGCATAATTAAAAAGGTTAGTTGAACATTTTCTTCTACATAGATCATAATCTTAAAAGAGGCAAAGGGGGTTCTGGAAGTAGTCGTAATTAATAGAGGAAGAAGGGACCTTCAAAAACAACCATTTGGCCACTTCAAATTTATTTAACATATGGATGGTGAAAAAACTGTGGTTATCTTAGGAAAAAAACAACTGAAAGAGTTGACAAACTGATAATACAAAGGCTTTTGATAAAAATCTGAAAACCCATATATATAAAGTTATTATATTGCATACTTTTGGTGATTCAAGGTGGTGTTTTTTGTTGAGCGGAGCATGCAGTGGCGAATTACATCAAAGTGATGAAAAATCATTGAACATAATCTATACAAGTAATTGCTATCTTAGGCATGACCTCAATGGAGTAGAAATCTAGCCTGGTCCTAAATCATTACCAACCAACTGGGATTTCAAAGTTGTATGACATCTTTAATGGTAAGATAACACCATATCTTACTTCTATGTTTCTTAGTGGACTTGTAAGTTGGAGGTCAAACTCTAGTAATAGTTTCCCACATACAATATCATATTAGATTCCATCAAATCAAACTATTTTATGCATGTGACAAAAAATACTAATCACGCAAACAAGCTCTTACGATGCAGAAGAAACATTGCTGATTCGTAATTTATCTACCAAATTGGATGGACTCAATGAACTTTTGGGCTTTTAAAGTTCATTCTCGTTTTCCTATTTTGTTTCTAGGATTCAGAAGTATGTCTATCAGGATACAAAGGGTTCCTTAATGCATGGCCTGTGATCTATACTTATTTTTTCAGGACTAAGAAGACGACCAATTGACAAAGTAATGGAGACACAAGCTTTCTTTTTATTGTGTTTCTCGTCTTTTATCAGTAAATTTGGACCCAAAGAACTAAAGTCAAATAAGTGGACCAAAAGTTGTGGGGACCCAACAAGAGAGCAGACCTAAACTTAGGGCCTATGCTTTCGAGGATAAAAAATTTATCCAAAAATTTATATTTTTTTTGGATAAATATTTTTTAAAAAGTTTTACATGTATACCCTTCTAAACATCCAAATTTGCGTGGATATCCTTTCAAATTGATATTTACATGTATATCCTTATAAAATACTTGATTTGTATATATGCTCTTCTTTTTTTTTTTATTTTTTTGTATATATACCCATGTCATCTAACGCTGTTAAAAAATTAACGGTTTAAAATTTAAATGACTGAAATGCCCTTGTGGGTATATATGTAAAAAAAAATTATAAGGGATATATGCAATTAGCAATTTATGAGGATATACAAATAAATATTAATTTTGAAAGGGTATTCATGCAAATTTTGACGTTTAGGAGGGTATACAGGTAAAAATTTTTAATTTAATTTTTTTTATTGTATGTTATTTTAACGAGATGGAAAGAATTTAAATATATTAATTAAAGTCATAGTAAGGGTGATTCAAGTACATTAATTTTTATCTATTGCTTCTTTGTTGGTGTTTATAGTAGGGGCGGTTTACTTGTTTAAAGATTTTGTTCATCTATTATCATTATTCTCAATAGCAATAGCTGAGATATCAGTCCCTAATGCAGCTAGATGCTTAATTTCATTCTGTCTTTGGTTCTCCATTTGATCATCCACTCGAACCTTCCCTATTGCAGCTACTTCATCTCTATTTTGGTCTTGGCTACCTAGTGTTGATTGAGAAAACTGTATATCATTAGCCTCTTTTGTGACAAATAAAAAGCACTCCATCAAATCTTTATATTCTTCAAACAAACTCATTAGTTTATGATCCGTATCTAGAATCATATAAGACTTAGGTGATAAATGTCTAACCACAGACCAAATTTTTATGGTTTTTTCAAGCTTCAAATTGAATATGTGCACTATATGATCATATAAATCTATGTAAGAATAGCGATCAACATCAACTAACCAGTTTTTTTATCTCCCAAAATAATATTTTATTCTTGTAGAATTCTTAATCTTCTTAAAATAATCTTCAAATTTCATCTTCAACTTGAAAAGCAGTTGCTCCATTTTAATAAGTCTGGACATGGAATAAGCAACTATTCATGATAAATCATATACAAAATAAAAATTAATATGATATAAAATAAAAATAAAAATTATATCCAATAAAAAAAGTAATAGATAAAAATTAATGTACTTGAATCACCCTTACTATGATATTAATTAATATGTTTAAATTTTTTTCCATCTCGTTAAAATAACATACAATAGAAAAAAATTAAATTAAAATTTTTTTCCTATATACCCTCCTAAACATCAAAATTTACATGAATACCCTTTCAAAATTAATATTTATTTGTATACCCTCATAAATTGTTAATTATGTATATACCTTTATATTTTTTTTTGCATATATACCCATAAGGGTATTTCAGTTATTTAAATTTTAAATCGTTAATTTTTTAACGACGTTAGATGATGTGGGTATATATACAAAAAATAAAGAAAAAGAAGGGTATACATGTAAATCAAGTATTTTATAAGGATATACATGCAAATATCTATTTTGAAAGGGTATCTATGCAAATTTGGATGTTTAGAAGGGTATACATGTAAAAATATTTATTTTTTAAATAATATTTAGATAAAAAATAATTTATCCATATTTTTTTATATATTTAAAAAATAATTTAAGAATCTGTTACCCATGCTCTTCTGCATTACTAATTTTCTAGATTAGTTGCTAAGATTTATCTATATTTCTCATATTATCCTTTATAATATAAATATTATTATATATAATAGTATAATATAATATAATATTTTATTTTTATTATATATTATTATATTATTATAATATATTATAATATTATATTAATATCTTATATTAATATAATATATATTATATAATATTATTTTCTAATAATATAGTATAATATAATATATTATATTAGTATATATTATTATATATCAACTTATTAATTTATTATGTTATTATTATAGTATTATATAAATATTATGATATATAATAATATAATATAATATAAAATAATATATAATATTATTATATTATTATTTTGATACTATATTATATTATGTTAATATATTATATTAATATATTATATATTATATTAATATATTATATATTATATTAATATTTTTATATATAATAATATAGTATGATATAGTATATTATGTTAGTATATATTATTATATATAAACATATTATATTATGTTAATATCTTATATTAATATAATATAAGATATTATTATATATAATAATATATTACATTATTATTTTTTATTCTACTATTAAATTATTATAATATAATATATATTATATAATATTTTTATATATAAACATATTATATTACTATATTATTATATTATTATCATAGTATTATATAAATATTATTATATCTAACTATAATATAATATATAATAATATATTGTTATATTATTATATGACATGATATTATATTAATATCTTATATTAATATAATATATTATTATATATAATAATATATTTTATTATTATAGTATTATATTATTAAAATATAGTATATTATATTATACTAATCACGCAAACAAGCTCTTACGATGTAGAAGAAATGTTGCTGATTCGTAATTTGTCTACCAAATTGGATGGACTCAATGAAATTTTGGGCTTTTAAAGTTCATTCTCATTTTCCTATTTTGTTTCTAGGATTCAGAAGCATGTCTATCAGGATACAAAGGGTTCCTTAATGCATGGCCTGTGATCTATAATTATTTTTTCAGGACCAAGAAGACGACCAATTGACAAAGTAATGTAGACACAAGCTTTCTTTTTATTGTGTTTCTCATCTTTTATCAGTAAATTTAGACCCAAAGAACTGAACTCTAATAAGTGGACCATAAGTTGTGGGGACCCAACAAAAGAACAGACCTAAACTTAGGACCTGTGCTTTTGAGGATAAAAAATTTATCCAAAAATTTATATTTTTATGAATAAATATTTTTTAAAAATTTTTACATGTATACCCTTCTAAACATCCAAATTTACATGGATACCCTTTCAAAATTGATATTTACATGTATATCCTTATAAAATACTTGATTTGCATATATACTCTTCTTTTTCTTTATTTTTTGTATATATACCTATGTCATCTAACACCGTTAAAAAAATAACGATTTAAAATTTAATGACTGAAATGCCCTTGTGGGTATATATGCAAAAAAAAATTATAAGGGTATATATGCAATTAGTAATTTATGAGGGTATACAAATAAATATTAATTTTAAAAGAGTATTCATGCAAATTTTGATGTTTAGGAGAGTATACAAGTAAAAATTTTTAATTTAATTTTTTTCTATTGTATGTTATTTTAATGAGATAGAAAGAATTTAAATACATTAATTAATGTCATAGTAAGGATGATTCAAGTACATTAATTTTTATCTATTGCTTCTTTATTGGTGTTTATAGAAGGGACGGTTTACTTGTTTAAAGATTTTATTCATCTATTGTCATTATTTTCAATAGCAATAGCTGAGATATCAGTCCCTAATGTAGCTGGATGCTTAATTTCATTCTATCTTTGGCTCTTCCTTTGGTCATCCGCTCGAACTTCCCCTATTGCAGCTACTTCACCTCTATTTTGATCTTGGCCACCTAGTGTTGATTGAGAAAACTATATATCATTAATCTTTTTTGTGACAAATAAATGCACTCCATTAAATCTTTATATTCTTCAAACAAACTCGTTAGTTTATGATCTGTATCTAGAATCATATAAGACTTAGGTGATAAATGTCTAACCACAGATCAAATTTTTATGGTTTCTTCAAGCTTCAAATTGAATATGTGCACTATATCATCATATAAATCTATGTAAGAAGAGCGATCAACATCAACTAACCAGCTTTTTTATCTCCTAAAATAATATTTTATTCTTGTAGAATTCTTAATCTTCTTAAAATAATCTTCAAATTTTATCTTCAACTTGAAAAGTGGTTGCTCCATTTTAATAAGTCTAGACATTGAATAAGTAACTATTCATGATAAATCATATACGAAATAAAAATTAATATGGTATAAAATAAAAATAAAAATTATATCCAATAAAAAAATAATAGATAAAAATTAATGTATTTGAATCACCCTTACTATGATATTAATTAATATGTTTAAATTTTTTCCATCTCATTAAAATAACATACAATAGAAAAAAAATTAAATTAAAATTTTTTTCCTATATACCCTCCTAAATATCAAAATTTACATGAATACCCTTTCAAAATTAATATTTATTTGTATACCCTCATAAATTGCTAATTACATATATACTTTTATATTTTTTTTTGCATATATACCCATAAGGGTATTTTAGTTATTTAAATTTTAAACCATTAATTTTTTAACGGCGTTAGATGATGTGGGTATATATATAAAAAATAAAGAAAAAGAAGGGTATACATGTAAATCAAGTATTTTATAAGGATATACATGCAAATATCTATTTTGAAAGGATATCCATGCAAATTTGGATATTTAGAAGGGTATACATGCAAAAATATTTATTTTTTAAATAATATTTAGATAAAAAAATAATTTATTTATATTCTTTTATACATTAAAAAATAATTTAAGAATCTGTTACCCATGCTCTTCTGCATTACTAATTTTCTAGATGAGTTGCTAAGATCTATCTATATTTCTAATATTATCCTTTATAATATAAATATTATTATATATAATAGTATAATATAATATAATATAATATTTTATTTTTTATTATATATTATTATATTATTATTATAATATAATATAATATTATATTATATTATACTAATATCTTATATTAATATAATATATATTATATAATATTATTTTCTAATAATATAGTATAATATATTATATTATATTAGTATATATTATTATATATCAACTTATTAATTTATTATGTTATTATTATAGTATTATACAAATATTATGATATGAATAATATAATATAATATATAATAATATATAATATTATTATATTATTATTTTGATACTATATTATATTATATTATATTATGTTAATATATTATATTAATATATTGTATATTATATAATATTCTTATATATAATAATATAGTATGATATAATATATTATGTTAGTATATATTATTATATATAAACATATTATATTATGTCAATATCTTATATTAATATAATATAAGATATTATTATATATAATAATATATTACATTATTATTTTTTATTCTACTATTAAATTATTATAATATAATATATATTATATAATATTCTTATATATAAACATATTATATTATTATATTATTATCATAGTATTATATAAATATTATTATATGTAATAATATAATATAATATATAATAATATATTGTTATATTATTATATGACATGATATTATATTAATATCTTATATTAATATAATATATTATTATATATAATAATATATTTTATTATTATAGTATTTTATTATTAAAATATAATATATTATATTATACTAATTTATTATAATATTATAATGTAATATTTTATATTATGTTGTAATAATATATTATAATATACTATATAAATATTATATTATATTATAAAATTAAGGATATATTATGAACAAATTAGAAAGGTTATTTTTTCAATTGATAAAAAAATGATTCAGACATCCCTTACATGGATAATATTTTTTTCATTTTATGGATAAATGCCATCTATGAGAAAGTAACTTATCCATCTTAAAAAATATGAAAATATGGGTAAGTTGGTCAACGAAAAAATTGATCAATTTTTGCATAATATTTACGCATAAAAGAACAAACCCTTAATTTCATAGGTTACATTTTGGTGTGGTAGAAGAATTATGTCATAATAAATGAAATAAATATATGGAGTCAAGCCCTAAGAAAATGTGGTGAAATTAATTTTCAGATTTATTCTTGGATCTCTAGTAAAATGTGTCATAATTTCATATTTTATGAAAAAAATAATGAAAAAATATTGCTAGATCATATGTAACTCTTGTAAGGGTATTTGAAGAGTCATACGCATTATATAAATCTTTATACTCTACTATTTTAGTATGGCCAAGAGTTGAATGAAAAATATTAGAAAATATTTTTTTTATCACCTCTCATTTTTATCTCAAATATAGAATAGAATAATCTAGTATTTTCCACTATCACGAACATAATGATATCGAGGCTATAGAAGTACTTGGCAATGGCAAGTGAAAGTCTTTCAATCCTTTGTCTCACCAATAATTTTGAGAATTAAGGTATCCAAATGAAATCGCTGCTTGACTCACAAGACATTTGGAAGATAATTGATAGAGGCTTTGTGGAGACTCAAGATGAGACCACTCTATCGGTGAATCAAAGGGAGGCATTAAAAGATTCTAGAAAGAAAGATAAGAAGGCTCTTTACATCATTTTCTAAGACTTAGATAAGACCATATTTGAGAAAGTTGCCACCACCGCCACCTCCAAGCAAGCATGGAAAATGCTCCAAAATGTCTACAAAGATGTTGAGAAGGTGAAGAAAGTTCGCATCCGAACATTACGAGCTAGGTGAGTTTGAAATCTTGCAAATAAAAGACTCGAAGGCCATCTTAGAGTACTTTATAAGGGTGTTAGCTATTATATATCAATTGAAAAGAAATGTGAGATGATAAATAATACTCGAGTTATAAAGAAAATTCTATGCTCTTTATATGCCAATTTTAATTTTATATGACCATTAAAGAGTCAAAGAATCTAGAGTCAATGATTGTGGATGAAATTCATGGGTGCTCTTAGCTCATGAGTAAAGATTTCACAAGAAAAAGCAAGATTGGATAGAGCATGTTCTTCAAAGCAAACTGTCTTTGAAAGAAGGATAGAAAGTCACAAGAGGTGAAAGGAGCAATAAAGGCCATGGCAGAGGTTGAGGTGGAGGTCATTGATGTAGCTAAGCACAAGGTCGCATCTAAACTATGACGATGAAGATGACTCCATAAGAGAATGAGAAAGAAGAGGTTCCTTTAAAAGGTATGACAAATCTAAAGTTTAATGTTATAGTTATAAAAAGTTTGGTCACCTTGCATTGGAATATTGGTATAATGACTCTAATCAAGTTAAAGAAAAAGCTAATTGGATTGTAAAAAAGAATAAAATAGAAGAGCCATTTCTTTTGTTAGCATATGAGAAGGATGAGTCCAACGAGTAAAATATATGGTTCCTAGACACCGATGCAAGCAATTATATGTGTGGAAAAAGAAACATGTGTGTACAGCTAGATGAAATTGTGGGTGGCCAAGTTACTTTCAAAGACATCAAAAACTTCCGCTAAAAGAAAAGATAAAATCATAATTTGCTAGAAAAATGGAGACTACTGATTTATCTCTAACGTCTATTATGTGCGGGAGATGAAAAATAATATTTTGAGGATGAGACAACTCTTAGAAAAGGCTATGATATGCATATGAAAAATCATAATCTTTTGATAGAAGATCAAAGAAACAAGTTGATTGTAAATATTGAGATGGCAAAAAATAAAATATTTATGTTAAATATCAAGTACGATGTTGCTATGTGCTTACATGAATGCATATAAGATATTAGCTAGCTTTGGCATTTAAGATTTAAACATCTCAATTTTGGTGATCTAAAGTTGTTATCAAGTAAAAAGATGGTGAAAAAGTTGCTCTATATAGATTATTTCGAGTAGTTTTGTATAGATTGTGTTCGTGACAAACATCCAAAGAGCAATTTTCTAAAGAAGGCATCTTATCATGCAAAAAGGCTATTTGAACTTATCCATACTGATGCGTGTGTATCTATCATGCCTTCTTCATTTGGTAAGCACCATTATTTTCTTACCCTTATTGATGATTATACTAGAAAGATAGGGTGCACTTTTTAAAGAAAAAGTCTGAGGTATTTAATTGGTGCTTTAAAAAAATTTAAAAATATATATTAAAGAATTAAAATGACTACTCCATCAAAGCCATGATATCTGGGCGAGTTCATATCCAAAGCCTTTGAAGATTTCTATGAAAAGCATGGTCTTTGATGTCTCTTGATAGCTCTTATTCTCTCAACAAAATGGCATTGCCAAGAGGAAGAATAGATTTATTCTTGATATAGTCCAAAGTATATTAAGGAGCAAAAATTTACGTAAAGAATTATAGACTGAGGTAGTGGATTTTGTTGTCTACCTATTGAACAAATGCTCCATAAGAAGTCTAGAGAAGTAGACTCCATAACAAGCATGGATTGTGGTGCGGACACCAGAGCCATCAAAAATCGGCAACATAATTTAAGTTTGATTTGGATCGAAGAAGCCTCATTAAATTGATTCTACTTTAGTTATTTATTTTCAGTCAATAAATTTTAATGCATTTGACTTTGGATCCATAGGGCCATACTTGGATTTGTCCACATCACCTTTGGAGCCACCACTCTCCATATACCAAGAGAAGAAATATGCATGCCAGCATATACCGTGCTCATGCCAAGTTGTGTCAAGCATCAAGCATCCACATGGAGTTCCATTTCTTCCTTAGAATTTCTTAAGAGTTCTTGGCTACTTATTTTGTTGAAGGCTGATTTCTTTCCTATGGTAGATTATAATGCTTTACTTTTTTATGGAGGGTTGATTTCTTCCTTGTAAAGATAAGAGATTCCTAAACAAATAGGACCCTTAGAGTTCTATATAAATCCTTGTATCTTTCATGAAAAAAAATAATGAATGATTTTACAAACTCCACAAATACTTATGTCAATCGCTCCGAGAGGGAGAGGGTGTGAGACCCAAAATCGCCCCACAAGGGGAGGGTGTGAGGCCCACTTTCTATCCTATTTCTTCTACTTAAGATTCAGTGTTCCTGCGACTCTGATCGACTCCACCATCTACCTACGCAAGCTTATTCCGTCAAGAGAAGATCTGTCTCCTCCAAAATTTTCATCTGTCGTGCTGAGAGAAGGAGTGATTTCTTATTCTACAGATCATATGCTGTCAAGGACCTTCGTTCCTTAACAGTTGATCTTTGATTTTTTTTTTTTTAATCTGATGTTGGTAAAGATCTAGTTCTTTATCGATGGATCTATTTGGTTAAAAGATTAAGAGCCCTAATCAGAGTAGTTTCTTAACTACCACGATCCGGATTCTTATCATCTTCTTGGATTTTCTCACGGGTTTAATATTTTATTTTCTCTCGTTCCATTCATATTTTTTTTTTGTATTTACTCGTGAGCATGTTTAATTTCTGCTATCTATTTATGAAATTTTCTATTACTAATTGTTTACTGATCTCTCGAATGGCATTCGTCTGTATCATTTAGATTGATCTCGCTTTAGTCTCGTATCAATCAATCATGCCTCCTGAGCAGAGTATAGGCAACTATACTATCTGTCCTGGGAATAATGAGCCCCTGGCCAGACGTGATTTGTTGTTGATGAACAGAAGAGAGCTTGATTATTAGGATTGATTTTTTTTTTTAGGATTGTCCTGCATCAATTTGGTATCAGAGCAGGTTGATTAGGGCTTTAGTTTAAATTCAGCAATTTAAATTTTTGCAAGTTAAATTTTTGCACTCTAAATTTCATACTTTACTTTCAAGCATTTTAATTTTTATTGCACCTTATTTCTGCATCTTAGAGTTGCATGACCACTAGATCAGGTACCTGGTACCAACATCCTACTTCCCCACCCAACACCAATATGGATCCCAATATAGCAGCCATCATTAATGCCCTGACTGAAAAGTTTGATGACATGAAAAATTTTATGAAAGCCATGGATGAGAGAATAGTGGTATTAGAAGAAGCTAGGCAGAAACAACCTGAACCTGAGTCTCCCCGACTACCTATAGGACAAAGAGGTAGGAATCTAGAACTTGATCGACCTATAGGGGCACGCCCGTACCATAACCAGTTCGATCAAGATGAGCATATTCTTAGGAATGTGAAAGTCGAAGTCCCAAGTTTTGATGGTTGTCTAGATTCGAGAGAGTACCTAGATTAGGAATTAGGTATGGACCACTATTTTGGATGGTACGAAATATCTGAAGCAAGGAGAGTTAGGTTTGCTAGGATGAAATTGGTGAGGCAAGCCCGACTTTATTGGGAAAGTGTTGAGCGTCTTCTCAATAAGAGAAGATAAGATCCGAT
Source organism: Elaeis guineensis (assembly GCF_000442705.2). Classification (NCBI taxonomy): domain Eukaryota; kingdom Viridiplantae; phylum Streptophyta; class Magnoliopsida; order Arecales; family Arecaceae; genus Elaeis; species Elaeis guineensis. The sequence goes on from NC_026002.2 coordinate 29,687,526, forward strand.
AGAAACTTGGGATGAGATGAAAGAAAAACTCAGAGAGAAGTACCTCTCCACCTCTTACCAACAAAGTCTTTTAGATCAATGACAGAGGCTTACTCAAGGGAATAGATCAGTCACCGAGTATATCACGAGATTTGATGAATACCTCATGAGATGTAGAGTAGCCGAAGATAGAGTTGTTACCTTATCTAGATTTAGAGCTGGATTACGAGAGGATATTCAACGTGAGCTCTTTCTGCGAGAGGTAACCACGTTGGAACAAGCTTATCAACTTGCCTTAAATTTTGAAAGATTTTCTAGATATTCGACTCCCCATCGTCCTGAACCCAACCGAGTAATTCCTTCTGGATCGAGATCTAATATTAATCAAACTCCTAGTAACGGACCTCCACTTACAAATCCTATTGGGAGAAAAGAAGATAAAGGAAAAGGAGCTATAGGAGAGTTATCAAAAGGAAGTAGTTCTCGATCTCATTGCTTCAAGTGCCATGGTTACGGTCACTTTGCTGCACAATGCCCCAACCGATCATTATTCGTAGAAGAATTAGAAGGAGAAACTCTAGAAAATATTGAGAAGGAAGTTTATGAAGCTGATCCAGATTTAACCGAGCAATTTGAGAGTACTGAGGACATCCTAGGTTATGCCACACCTGAGTCAGACCTTAGGCTTAGAGTCGTTAGGTATGTCCTAGCCCAAACTAAGGAAAATGAAGACTGACGTAGGACCTCTATTTTTCATACCTTCATAAAATTTGGCGATAAAATTTGTAAGGTGATCATTAATAGCGGTAGCTGTATCAACGCCATCTCCACCGACACGGTTAAGCGATTAGGATTAACTCCTGTAGATCATCCCAGTCCATACCGTGTGTCTTGGATTGATTCCTCCTCTATTTCCATCAAATTTAGATACCGTGTGCCCATCCAGCTTCATTCCTATTAGGATCATGTGTGGTGCGATATCTTACCCATGGAAATCGAAAGTATCATATTAGGTCGGCCTTGGCTATTCGACAATGATGTTACGATTTATGACCGTACCAACTCCTGTAGCTTTACTCATCAGGGTAAGAAGATCACGATTAATCTTTCCCCACCTAAGGCTACTAATAGAAAGATAGGCGATGGACCAAAAAAAATCTTAAGAAGAAAAGCCTCAATCTGATAGGTGCTAAAGAATTAGAGACGATCATGAGTGAAGGATCACCAGTTTGGATGCTTGTTGCTAGAGAAGTTCGTGAGGATTCTAAGGTGGATTATCCTAAGGAAGTAGCTAGCATTCTTACTGAGTTTCATGATGTCTTTCCTGAGGATCTTCCAGATTACTTATCGCCTATGAGAAACATTCAACATGCCATTGATTTATTTTCTGGATCTACCCTACCCAACTTACCCCACTATAGGTTGAACCCTAATGAGCATGCCGAGCTACAAAGACAAGTTGGAGAGCTGATAAAAAAAAGATTTGTGAGGGAGAGTTTGAGCCCTTGCGCGGTTCCTGCACTACTAACTCCAAAGAAAGATGGTACATGAAGGATGTGCATAGATAGCCATGCCATTAATAAGATCACCATTAAGTACCGCTTTTTCATCCCTAGGTTAGATGACATGTTAGATATGATGGCCGGATCCACTATCTTTTCTAAGATCGATCTTAAGAGTGGTTACCATCAAGTAAGGATTAGACCGGGAGATGAGTGGAAAACTGCTTTCAAGATAAAAAATAGTTTATATGAGTGGATGGTGATGCCATTTGGATTATCTAATGCCCCTAGTACCTTCATGAGGTTGATGACCCAAGTACTACGACCATTTATAGGAGTATTTATAGTCATATATTTTGATGACATTTTGATCTATAGTCGAACTAAGGAAGACCATTTAGATCACCTCCAAAGAGTGTGTCAAGTTCTTAAAACAGAAAGCTTGTATGCTAATCCTAAGAAGTGCGCTTTTATGACAGACCATATCATCTTTTTAGGTTTTGTTGTTACCCCCAATGGTGTATCTGCTGATCCTGAAAAGATTAGAGCAATAGTTGAGTGGCCGGTGCCCAAGAGTGTGCATGACGTGCGGAGTTTTCATGGATATCAACCTAGAAAACCAATAGACCTCATCCCACTACCCATGCATGCTGGGATTTTCGAATCTGTAGAGTCATTTGCACAGCATGTCAAGAGTCTGCATAAAGAGATCAGTAAAAAAATTAGTATGAGTAATGAAGTTTATAAACAGAATGCAGATTCTCATCGACGTGTTCAAGAGTTTGCAGAGGGAGACTATGTGATGGTTTGATTAAGGTCTGAACGATTTTCTCCCGGAACCGTGAAGAAATTACATGCCCGAGGAGCAGGTCCGTTTAAGATCATAAAGAAAATCGGATCAAATGCGTATGTTGTGGATCTATCTTCTGATTTTGGAATTAGCTCTACTTTTAACATTACAGATCTTGTCGCCTATAAAAAACCAACTCGGATACCTAGTGAGCCATTTGAGCCTGAACCAACCTTTGAGAGCGAACCTATCCCTGAGTGTCCACCAGCCAAAATGTTAGCAAAACACGATCAGATTGAGAGAATTTTGGATGAGCAGATTCTTTCCACCCGGAGTCGAGGCTATCAGCGGTATCTGATCAGATGGCGAGGTCGACCGGAGTCTGAAGATACCTGGATCACTCGAGAAGAGTTGCAACGCATTGATCCTGATCTACTTGAGCGTCACCAAAGCGGAATCGACCCACACTCGACAGGGTCAAGTTTTTTCCACCCCGGGAGAATTGGTGCGGACACCAGAGCCATCAAAAATCGGCAACATAATTTAAGTTCGATTTGGATCGAAGAAGCCTCATTAAATTGATTCTACTTCAGTTATTTATTTTCAGTCAATAAATTTTAATGCATTTGGCTTTGGGTCTATAGGGCCATACTTGGATTTGTCCACGTCACCTTTGGAGCCACCACTCTCCACATGCCAAGAGAAGAAATATGCATGCCAACATATGCCGTGCTCATGCCAAGTTGTGTCAAGCATCAAGCACCCACATGGAGTTTCATTTCTTCCTTAGAATTTTTTAAGAGTTCTTGGCTACTTACTTATTTTGTTGAAGGCTGATTTCTTTCCTATGGTAGATTATAATGCTTTACTTTTTTGTGGAGGGTTGATTTCTTCCTTGTAAAGATAAGAGATTCCTAAACAAATAGGACCCTTAGAGTCCTATATAAATCCTTGTATCTTTCATGAAAAAAAAATAATGAATGATTTTACAAACCCCACAAATACTTGTGTCAATCGCTCCGAGAGGGAGTGGGTGTGAGACCCAAAATCACCCCACAAGGGGAGGGTGTGAGGCCCACTTTCTATCCTATTTCTTCTATTTAAGATTCAGTGTTCCTGCGACTCTGATCGACTCCACCATCTACCCACGCAAGTCTATTCCGTCAAGAAAAGATCTTCCTCCTCCAGAATTTTCATCTGTCGTGCTGAGAGAAGGAGTGATTTCTTATTCTACAGATCATATGCTGTCAAAGACCTTCGTTCCTCAACAGTTGATCTTTGATTTTTTTTTTAATCCGATGTTGGTAAAGATCTAGTTTTTTATCGATGGATCTGTTTGGTTAAAAGATTAAGAGCCCTAATTAGAGTAGTTTTTTAACTACCACGATCCAGATTCTTATCATCTTCTTAGATTTTTTCACGGGTTTAATATTTTATTTTCTCTCGTTCCATTCTTATTTCTTTTTTGTATTTACTCGTGAGCATGTTTAATTTTTGCTATCTGTTTATAAAATTTTTTATTACTAATTGTTTACTGATCTCTCGAATGGCATTCGTCTGTATCATTTAAATTGATCTCGCTTTAGTCTCGTATCAATCAATCATGCCTCCTGAGCAGAGTATAGGCAACTATACTGTCTGTCCTGAAAATAATGAGCCCCTGGTCGGACGTGATTTGTTGTTAATGAACAGAAGAGAGCTTGATTATTAGGATTAATTTTTTTTTTTAGGATTATCCCGCATCAGATTGGAAGAAATCCAGATGTCTCATATTTGAAGGTGTTCGGAAGTATAGCCTATGCATATGTATCGAATTAAAGAAGAACCAAGCTTGATGATATATATGAGTGCCAAGTACATTTTTATTGGGTATGATGCTAAATCCAAAGCTTATAAATTATTTGATCCAAATATTTTCAAATTATATGTGAGTAGAGATGTAGAATTTGATGAAGAAAGTATTTAAAATTAGAATATAAATATGAAAAAGATCAAGAAAGATGAAAAAGCAAGAATGGAGATTGAAGAGTCTTCACTACCACCATCGCTATCCTCTCATCATAGTTCTCCAACATCATCAACCTCTTTAAAAGAAAGCTCAAGGCCACAAAAGAGAAGAAGACTAAAAAAACTTTATGAGGTAATAGATGAATTAATACTTGTTTGTCTTCTTTTTGATTATGAACTTTTAGAGTTTGAAGAAGCATATAATAATAAAAAATGAAGGACTGTCATGGATGAAGAAATCAAAGCAATAAAGAAGAACAATACATGAAAATTGGCAACTCTTCCAAAAGGCAAAGAAGTAACTAGTGTGAAGTGGATTTTTTAAGCAAAGAAGAATGTAAATGTGAAGCGAAGAAGTACAAAACAAGATTGGTGGAAAAAAGGTATAAGCAAAAAGTCAGGATTGATTATAATAAGATATTTGCTTCTATCATCATAATAGAAACTATTAAATTGACTATTTCTCCGTCAGCATAAAATGATTGGCAATTTTTTCAAATGGATGTCAAATCAACTTTTTTGAATGACTTTCTTAGTAAGAAGATGTACATTAAACAAATGAACATAAAGTCTTAAAATTGAAGAAGGCTCTATATGGCTTGAAACAAGTATCTAAAGCATGGAATAGTTGCATTGGCACTTCAAAAAAAATGACTATATTCAATGTCCTTATGAGCATGCTCTCTATATGATAACTAACATAATGGGAGATATATTATTTGTTTATTTGTACATGGATTATCCTATCTTCATAGTGAGTAATCTCAAAATGTTTGAAGAGTTCAAGCATAACATGTTTTGGGAGTTCAAGATGATGAATATCAGTCTCATGTCTTACTTTTTTAGGTTAGAAGTGAAACAAATCAAAGAAGATATTTTTATCTCTCAAGAAGCTTATGTAAAGGAAGTCCTCAAAAGTTTCAACATAGAAGATTGTAAGTCGATTGGTCCATAGAGGTACAATCGAGCAAAGTCGAATTGAATAGTTAGAAGCTTGAGCTCGACTCGACTCAAAATACTTAAGTTCAAAACTCAACTCAAGATCAACCGAGCCTTAATATCCTAAACTCGAGTTCAGCTCAATGAAAAATAGATAAAACTTGAGATCGACTCGACTTGACTCGAATATCAATCTAGCCATATTCGAACTCGAGTTTGAGTTTAAAATAAAATTTTAGTCTGCTAACAATATATATATTAATATATATTATAAATAAAAATAATATTATTAAAAAATATATAAATTCGAGTAGACTCGTGAGCTTTCGAGCCAAGTATCCTGTTACTCGAGTTCAACTAGAAAAGCTACTCAAGCTCGACTCAATGAATGTGACTCAAGCTCGATAATAATCGAGTTGAGTCAAGTTCAGACTTGAGTCAAACTCGAGTAGCTTGCTAGTAGCTCGACTCATTTGCATCTCTATTGGTATACCAACAGATCATAGTATCAAATTATCTAAGTGTGATGAAGAAACAGTCATCGACTCTACTCTCTATAAGAGCTTAGTTAGAAGCTTAAAATACTTAACATATACAAGATCGGATATTCTTTACGGAGTTGGGCTAGTAAGCCACTATATGCAAGAACCAAAGTTTACTCATTGGAAGGCTGCAAAAAAAATCCTCTGTTATATTCGAGGTACAATTACTTACGATTTATTTTATACATATTCGAATAACTTTTAATTTATTGATTATTCAGATAGTGATTAGGAAGGAGATTTGGATAATGAAAAGAGTACTACAGGATTTTGTTTTTATATGGGAGATGCAACATTTACATGGTATTCTAAGAAGCAATCGATTGTTACTCTCTCTACCTGTGAAAAAGGGTATGTGGCAGCATTATCTTTTGTTTCTTATGCTATTTGATTAAAAAAGCTAGTCAAGGAGATTCAAGTTTTCCAATATGAAGCTATGAAGATTTATATTGATAACAAATCTGCTATTTTTTGGTTGAGAATCTAATCTACTATAAAAGGAGCAAAGATATTGATGTTCGTTTTCATTCTATATGAGAACATATGAAGAAAAAAGAAATCAAAGTTGTATATATGTTAAATCTCATGATCAGGTGGCTGATAACATCAGGCTTTCAAGACGGATCACTTCTATAGGCTCAAGAGTCTTTTTGGAGTAATTGATGGAAACAAAATTAAGTTTAGGGGGCTACATTCAATACCTAAACTTAATTTCATAGGTTACATTTTGGTGTGCTAGGATAACTATATATATTATAATAAATTAAATAAATATATAAAGTCAAGTCCCGAGAAAATAGAAACCATAGTAAAAGGTATCATAACTTCATATTTTATCAAGAGAATTATGGAGAAATATTGCTAGGTCATATATAACTTATGTAAGGATATTTAAAGGATCATATGTGTCTATATAAACCCTTATACTTTACCATTTTAGTATGCCAAGTTGAATGAAAAATATTAGCAAGTGTTTTTTTTTTTATCATCTATTATTTCCATCTCAAATATAGAATAGAGTGATCTAGTATTCTATTGCATTTCTGCTATTACCAACATAGATATACAGAGCAATGGTCCAGAGATAAGCCACATTAAGTGGGTCCCTGGTGGATTGATAATTCATCCCCACTGACTTCTAATTGGTAGATTGATCCATCCCCACTGACTTCTAATCCTTGAACATGAAACCATCAAATGATAATATCAGAAACACCAAAATGATGCCAAAAAAAAATAGCCTTATACAAAAAGTCGCATAAATTTATATATGTGTTTCTAATTCATATCATCTCATTGTAACACAAGATCTCCATCATATGAGATATGGAGTATCCTCGGAAATTGAGAAATTAGAAGTGTTGCCCCCAAAATCCGATTTGAGAAGGCTGGATGAGCTAGCGAATGATAAGTAGTTGGTTCTACTCAAATTGATCTGCTCGAAGCCAGTGAGACATCTTTCGATGTCTCAGTCAAATTGTTAGAAAATAATGAAGATTTACTAGAGCTATGAGCAGAAAAAAGAGATTAGGCATAGAGTAAATATAAAATTCACCTATTTGGAGGTCCCATAATTCCAATATCTACAAGACTAAGGACATAGAGCCAATATTCAAAAAGATTGGTAGCAATGAATAAATATAGAATTTACCTATTTAGAGATCCCACAAGTTCGATATATATAAAAAATAAGGGCATAGAGCCATTATTTAGAAAGATTGGGGTTGCATTTAGTGCATCGTTAGGTAATCTTAAAAGGTAATCCTGATTATCTTCAAGATAGATTGCCACCATTAAATTATCAGTAATTTTGATTGCTGTATTTGGTACACAGAGATAATATTACAGTAAAATTATTAAAAATTTTGATTGACATGTTTGGTATGACAATCAGATTATCGATAATGTAAAATCAAATTCTTAAAATATGCCTAAATCAAATTTATTAAAAATCTATAAACTATGATTTACACTCAACATCATTCTAGCATTGTGGCTATCAGATAGCAACGTGCTTGGCCGCCGGCTGTTGGCCGCACCCCTGCCGCAGCCGTTGACTGTTGGCCGCCACAGATTGCCACCCTCCATCGCCATTGCCACCGATGGATGATCATAATTTTTTATCTTTTTTTAATTAAAATATATTCATCAAAAAATAGTAATTAATTTAACTTCATATATTATAAAATATTTTTTTCGTAAATCTCCCATTCTTCACTCAACGGTGAAACTTCGCTTATAATGCATAATTGCATTTTTCTCGATAATGAATTTATAAGTTCGGGCCTTTGACTCGGAGAATAGCCAAGGGAAAGAAGGGACTCGGGAGGTAGGGCTATCAATCAGAGTCCAAAGTTTTGTAACATGAGAATGACCTTTTCAATTGGTTATAGTGAAGAGTGACAAATGAAGGTTTTGATAATGAGATGAGAAGATAAAAATAGGCACATTTTGAGGTCAGATTAGATGATGTAGTCGGACCACTCGATGATGAAGGAGGTGTGATCCATGGACTCCCCTAGAATGTCCTCGTGGCGCCTGGCGGGCTTCTCTTTGCTACCGATGAGCCTGATTAGGCTGCCGACGATGGTAGTTCTGGGCGGGATGTCTATGAGGATGACAGATTCGATGCCAATCTTGGCATCCACGTCGATGTGGACATTGTCAAGGATGGTGGCACCAGCACCGATGAGGATGCTGTCGCTAATCTTGGGATGACAATCACTGACAGCCTTGCTAGTTCCATCTAGCGTCATGTGGTACATGGAGGATATAGATGTTGTTGCTGGCAATAGTAGTCTCGCCGATGGCGTGGTCGAGGAGGAGGCCGTGGCCGATGTGGTTGGCGGTGTGGATGTCTATGGTGAAGATACTGTGATGTAGGACTGGAGGGCGAGGGCAAGGGGCCGATGTTGCTGGAGCCAGAGGAGGTGGGCGATGCGGTGGGCCTGGACGGCGAGGAAGCTTTGATAGTTGAGGAGGTGGTGGGAGAAGTAGGCTAAGTTGCAGTGGGGGGCAGCGAAGAGGTCGGTGACAATGGCGATGCAAATGGAGGGTTGGGCGGAGAGACAGTCGAGGAGCGGTTTCTTGAGAAGAAAAAGAGAGATTTTGTTTGATTTCTTTATGAAGGTAATTTTATCCAAAAAATTTATTATAAGATTATCAAAGATATGGTAATCCGAATAACCATCTCTTCTTAAGATAATCTGAATTGTCTCATGAAAATCAATCTGAATTGCCAAGACAATCTAGATTATCATCCAAAAAATATATAAAATATAATAATTCAATAGATCTATTTTAAATTTCTGATAATCTGAATAAATTACCATCTATCAAACGTAACCTGAGTGTATTGTAACCATTCAGCAATGTACCACGTAAATTCACAAGAGTACTATAACCATTTTCCAATGGATTTTAATCATCTTGGATGCAGTTGGAATCATGGCTTATTGATGCTGGTTGGCCAATCTGGTTGGTTGGTCTGATCAGCTAGTTTGGTCTGGTCAGCCATTCTGATCGATTGCAATCATTGGCCGATGAGTCCTGGCCATGTTAGGAAGTAACTTAAAATCTTAGTCATTCTTTCTCTTTCTCAAGGTAATATGGGACTCTGCATGTTTTAAATTTTTTAGAACACCTTCCATGTTGTCACATGAACATATTTACGGAGACCTTTTTTTGTGGAGTACGACTTCACAGGTCTCAACTCGGGCATTTTATGGTAGATACACATTGATGCTGCCCCATTTACTACCTGTCATGCATAAGCAGAATAGGAGAGTTAAATGTCATCTATATAAGTTTTTCATGTAAAATTAATTTTACTATAATTAACGCTATACTTAAAGGATATTTGGATAACAAAATGCAATTAAACTTAGTCGCAGCGTGTTTACATTCAATCAAAAAAAAAAAAAAAAAGAAAAAAAAAAATCTTACTTGCATGGCAAGTCCACCCGCAGGTATTCTTATGGTAAAAGATTAAAGATAGCCAAATCGTAAAGAAAGTTTTTATTTGACAAGAAAAGGGGAAAAAATACTACTGGATTAGTGGGGAAAAAAGACATCAATCTACCATTGGACTGGAACTTGTACATTCCCTTCTATTTTATCTTTGTACAGCTCACCTGTAACCTTCAGACAATTCTTTATCTGAATAAAAATAGATGACTATTGTGGTATGCGCAACAGTCTCTCCTTTTCAATCGAGAAAAATAAAAAGTCTACAATTACACTGGTCCATGGCAAATTAACCAAGAAGCTGGAGAAAACGAGCACCCACGGAACACGCACAGTGACCCAGATAACATTGGTCCCACAGCACAATGGTCAGTAATTGGTGTCCGGCTGACCCTTCGCTGCTCCACAAACTATATATGCCACCTAGGTGTCTTCCGTCGTGATCACATATATTGGAATTACCCCGCGGATATCAATGGAACACAGTTTCAAATTAAGAGGCGTAAATTTTTGTGGGATCTACTCGATCGGTACGAGTTGTCGGCATGTGTTCGATAAGGCTTGGATTATTGATGTAGTGGTTGGTGTTGTACCAATGTGGGTCCACCTGAGTGTCTCGGTCTCTGTCACCGCGCTTCCTGGTAATATGTGTTCCCAGCTGGATCGTTGGCCATTAATAAGTAGGTTGATGTAGGCCATCTACCTTATTCATTCAAGAAATCAGGATGGCAGCCAGGAATGGTCCAGCTTAAATTAGGGTGCATTGCCACTATACATTGAGCTTTTAACTTTCTCATAAACCAAGTGTTTTCCGCTTTCGTCAATCAAGTCCTCTTATAGACAATCACAAATATGCTCCTGCCTTCTCACTGAAGTTGAGGAAAATGGATCTCAAGGTCTTCTCCAAGTCCTTGCTCTTCTTCTACCGGTACCTCCTAACGAGACTTAGAAGTGCCCATGCAACCCAGGTAAAATTGTACAAGTACCCTTATGAAGACAAGCTCTCGGGCCGGGTTCTAATTTGTGATGTGGAAGGAGGGCTTCTGAGGTCTTCCTCCACCTTCCCATACTTCATGCTTGTGGCCTTGGAAGGAGGGGGTTTCCTAAGGGGTCTCCTACTCTTGCTTCTGTACCCTCTGGTCTGTCTTGTTAGCCATGAGGTGGGGCTAAGGCTTATGGTCATGGTGGCTTTTTGTGGGCTAAGGAAGGATGGTTTTAGAGTAGGAAGGGCTGTGTTGCCGAAGTTCTTCTTAGAGGATGTGGGGTTGGAAGGGTTTAGGGTCTTTAGTAGGGGAGGGAAGAGGGTGTGTGTGAGTAGCATGCCGAGGGTGATGGTGGAAGGGTTCTTGAAGGACTATATGGAGGTGGAGGTGGTCTTGGGGAGAGAGCTGAAGGATTTTGGTGGCTATTACACTGGGTTGATGGAGAAGGGGAATAAGACATGGGAAGGCATAGCTTCAAAGGAGTTGTTTGGAGGAGAGGGAGAGATGAATGCCAGTGTTACTGGCTTCGGAGGCCGCTATCTCAACTCTTTTCATCACCCACTATTCTCCCATTGCAAGGTTAGCTACTCTCGCTCTCTCTCTCTCTCTCTCGCTCTATCTCTCTCTCTCTCCCTCTCTATATATATGTGTGTGTGTGTGTGTGTGTGTGTGTGTGTGTGTGTGTCATCTCTCTCTCTCTTCAACCCCTCTCTCCCTCTCCCTCTCCCCCCAGCCTTCCTCTCTCCTCGCTTTGAGAATAATAGTGAAAGAAGCACCAATCAGTTTAGAGAACCGAAGAATAAAAATTCATGTGAATCACATGAGGAAATACCTCCAAAGAGAAAAGACGTGCAACTATTAGGCTATAGATTCAGCTATAGCTCTCTTTGCTGAATCTATAGCACGTATATAAGTGTATAGAGGAAAGTGGTATCTTTTTCTAATAATATAAAGGAAAATGGTTTACGTGCACATATGCATAGAAGCACATGTATTTTTCTAAAATGGAAAAATAACGGTGCAGACCACCAATCATTTTGAAAAATAAATGTGTTTGTAAAGTAGTACCGTATGCAAAAGTTTAGATTTTGAATACATAGGCGGACACGCCTAGATGTCTAATAGGAAGTATAGCAAGTTAATTTCCTAGCAATATTGATTGACAAAGCCATCCTAGTAGTGTTGCATGTATCGCTTTTTTGTCCTTAATTTTGCACTTGATCCAATTCAAGCCGACAACGCTACGTGGAGTTGCATCTTATGTCTCCACAATTATGCATGAACATAACCCAGTTTTAGTAATACATGAAGATAAATGTAAGATAATAATAGGTTGCCACCTTTCCTTGAAAGTACTATTACACCTTGAAGCAAAAACCTTGAAAATTTCTAGGGTTTTTTCTATTATATGCTCTAGGAACGTGGTAGCAAGTTATCATTTTTACTTCGGCCTTTTTTTTGATCATTAGGTGTAGTATTGTGCAATAGTTTTGTGGTCATATTGGTAATCTTTTCTCTTCATTAATTAGAGGGTACTTTTGTACCAAAAGCTAGAGGAGTACTTCATCCATACGATCCATTACTCTTTCATAATGTCTACAGCGACGAGAGGCTATGGATGTGTTGTGGTGGTCCTTTGTTTAACTTGAGCTTAGCTAACGAAGACATTACTCTTCGTCAACTTGAATTTAGTAAAGAATAATGGATGTGGTCCCATTGGTTGTCTGTCTTCATCATTGACTAGAGGGTGTGGACCTTCTCAGTTAATTTTTCTTTTTTGTAAGAAACCTTCTCAGTTGAATTTATACCGTATTAAAAGTGCATTGGGGTTATCAAATTTCATCATTTATAAAAATACAATTTCATTCCTAACAATCATGGATAATCTCAATCTTTCCTCACGTATCCACTCTCACATCTCTCTAATTCCACAAATTCCTCTCTCTTTTCTAACTTTCCTTCTCTTTCCAATAAATTTATTTCCTCTCTATTTTAATCTCTTTAACAATTTTATCCACCTCATATATATATATATATATATATATATATATATACCATTTTAATTCTTTCTCTTCTTTTTTTTTCATATAGATACCATTTTAATTCTTTCTCTTATTTTTTTCATTCATTTAATATTATTTATTCTTCCTTTTTTAATATTCCTCTTTTACTAAATACATTTATAGTGCCCACCTATATACTAGTACATCTCTCTAATGCCTCAAATTTCTCTCTCCATCCTTATAATTTCGATTCTTCTCTTTTCAACAAATTTATTTCTCCTCTATTTTAATCTCTCTAATAATTTTATCCATCTCAAATATCTATATATGTAGATTCCATTTTAATTATTTCTCTTCTTTTTTTTCATTCGTTTAACATTATTTATTCTTTCTTTTCTAATATTTCTCTTTTACTAAATGCATTTATAATGCCCACCTATATATGCTAGTACATCTCTCTAATGCCACAAATTCCTCTCTCCATCCTTATAACTTTGATCCTTCTCTTTCCAACAAATTTATTTCCCCTCTATTTTAATTTCTCTAACAATTTTATCCACCTCAAATATCTATCTTGATCCCATTTTAATTTTTTCTCTTTTTTTTTAGTTATTTAACATAATTATACATTCTTCCTTTTCTAATATTTCTCTTTTACTACATGCATTTATGGTGCCCACCTACATGCTGATACAATAATCAATAATCTCATGAATTCAGTAGATTCAACGTTTGCCCGGATGCCAGTATTAATAAAAAAAGAAGTCTCATACATTTCTACTGACGAACCTCGTACTCATCTGGCCATCTCATCGGCTAGCCATATTTGCATGTCCTCACAGGAAGTATACTTGGTCAGTGAAGCTGAAAAGAGAAGATGGCATCCCCTCCCAAGGTCAGCATACCCTAAGCCACTCATCTTCCATGATGGCAGGATAGCCTTCAGGCCAACCCCAGCCTCCACACTCTGCATGTTCCTATGGATTCCTCTTGGCATCCCCGTCGCCATCTCCCGACTCCTTATCTTCCTCTCCCTCCCCCACGCCCTCTCTATTCCTATGGTTGCCATCTTGGGCTTGCACTTCAGGGTCACCTCCTCCTCCTCTCACCACCGAGAACCTCAAGGCCAGCTCTACGTGTGCAACCACCGCACCCTCGTCGATCCCATCTACATCTCCGGCGCCCTCAAACGCCACGTTACCGCCACCACTTACAGCCTCAGCCGCATCTCGGAGCTGCTCTCCCCCATAAAAACCATCAGGCTGACGAGGAACCGCGAGGTTGACAGAGTGACGATGGAGTCGCTGCTCAAAGAAGGAGACCTCGTGGTGTGCCCCGAAGGGACGACATGCCGCGAGCCGTACCTCCTCCGGTTCAGCCCCTTGTTCACCGAGCTAAGCCGAGAGGTCGTGCCGGTAGCATTAAACGTGCACTTCAACATGTTCCATGGCACCACTGCGAGCGGCTTCAAGGGCTTGGATCCGCTCTATTTTCTTATGAATCCCTTCTCGTGTTATAATGTGGTGTTCATGGAGAAGGTGGCCACTGGTTCTGTGGATGGGAAGGAGTGCAGCAGTCGTGAGGTGGCTAACTATGTGCAGGAGAAGATGGGGAAGGTGTTGGGATTTGAGTGCACGGCCCTCACTAGAAGGGATAAGTATTTGATGCTTGCGGGTAACGAAGGGATTTCCTATAAAGAAGCAAAAGGGAGTTGATATGAGATCATGCATGGATGGACGCATTAATGGGTCCTTCCTTCTCCATAAATATTGAAGAGATCCAGGGCAGAAAAGATCTACTGAAAGATCTTGTTTCATGACACCTTTTGTTTCTCTTTTCTTCATCTTGTTTCTCGGTACGTATACATGTGTATGTATGGATATTGCGATGTTAAGGGTTTTCGTTTTCTTTGTTTGGTTAGGACGAATTTGAAGTAATTTTTCATGACTATATATTAGGATAGAGAATAGGAAAAGGGACTACGATTAAAATCCCGTGCGTGCAATTTACTGCAATTAATTTGTACAGGAGTACTAGTTCATCCTAATAAATTCTAGTGGTTGGAACACATGATGTACTTCCTACCCATTGCATACAGCTCAGCCGCGATGTGTACATTTGTAATGCATGTCTATATGTATCGTGACTTGAGAATATATTAGCTAAAAGCTGGCTATTTTGCAAGGCTAAAAACGTGAACCAATATAATCTAAATGGTTATAAAGAGGGAAATTGTAAGCAAGAATTGTAATTAAGAGAGAGACGATATGGCTTCATGTAAAATAAATAAATACAGGAGAACCAATTATATTTTTTTATTTTACCAACCGATCGATTTAGGAAAAATCATCAAATGAATGCAGGAGGGCTATCGGCCACCGAATCTACTAGTGTGAGCAAGCATGTGTATTGACTCCTGATATTATAGAGCATTGTTCATATTTAGTGGTGGTCTAGACAGGAATTAACATCCATCTATGAGGCTGAGATATTTTCCATGTACCAGCTAGGAAGGCATTGTTGCTTCAGATCCCGAATCTCAGAGGAAGCAGGAACAGCACCTTACTGGTTGTATAGTGACAGATCAAGAGAGCAGATTAATTGATGCTTCAGCTTTTCAGTTTTCAGTAGCATATATGGCACCAACTAATTGAGTTCACGATTTTTCGAAAAATAATGATCCAAAATGTCAGAGTATTTTTAAACTTTACCTACAATGTGAAGATGGTAGTTCTAAAGAGAGGGACGTACTTTAGGAAAATGGAGGGGATATATCATAGAAAAAACACGTGCAGCCTCATTTTCATTAGTTGAAGCATTTATGGATAGGAGATGATGTTGGATTTAACTCTTAATATGACTTAATTATCACTTAGTTAGATTTAACTCTTTGGATCAGTCATATATTCTGAATCAACTATAATAAGCTCAATTAATTAAAAAGTCATATTCCTAATAAAATTTGGATGGGAAGTTCAACTCTAACTAGGATTAAGTCTTTTGATGGGACAGGACAAGTGCATGTATAAATAGAAATGATCTGATCTCTTTTCTCCAATTCTCAGGAGGGTGTGATGATTCGCCATTGATCGTCCACCATAAAGATGGAGGGTGAGGAGAGAGAAGATCAGCAGCTCGCAAAAGAAGATCAGACGCTCTACGGATTATGTGATCATTATATTAACGAGACGATGGCACAAGGTATGATTTAAATTTATGATTTTAAATTTTTTACATGAATATCGAAGTACGATCCGAGCATAAAAGTATAAAATTATCTAACATGTGGTATGAGAGACTCGATTTCATACTTCATATTCATACAAAAATAAAATAAATTTTTCAACAATTTTTTGAAAAATTAAAATCATAATTTTATATTTTCTGAAATTAATTAAGACTTAAGAAAATTAAATTATAGTTTTTTAATTTTTTGAAACCAAAAAAAATTGTTTGGGGCCGGCCGTATAGGCCGACCCATGCCGTCTGGCGAACGGGGCAGCGGCCATGGCCGCTGCCATGCCGGCGACGGCGGTGGGTCTGGGCAGAGGGGGAGCTCCTGCTCCCCAGAGGCGGCGGCAGCACTGCCGCACGCGGTCTTTTGGCTCGGCCGCATGAACAGCGGCTTCCACCGTGGCGGTGGGAGGCGACACCCGGACCGCCGCCCTCCCTGCTTGGTCCTCCGATGGCTCGGGTAGCGAGGGTCGACCATTCGGCCGTCCGCCCAGCGCATGGGGAGGCTCGGCTATGGGGGTTTGAGGTTTTGATCGGAGAAGACGCAGGGAAGAAGGAGATGGGGTATTGGGTTTCAGATCCTATTGGATCCAGATCCAAATCCATTCCAACTTAGGTTCAAACCCATTAAAGCCTATCGGGTTTTGGATTTTGATCCATTAAGGTTTTGGATCAAACCCGAACCCGTTAATCCGATTTTGTTTTAAACCTTTTTGTATATAACCCTCGAAGAACAGTCAATTACAGATAGATCCCTGCGGTTTTCTGAAAGACTTATTTTAAAGTAGCTGTTTTATAGAAAAATCTTTTTTCTTTCTGTTATTTACAGTTGAGCTTTTTATTGTTAAGGTTTTTGAAAAAATCACTGTATCTTAGTCATTTTACATCCGATTTGAGTGATTTTTAAACTGTTGGACTTGTGATAGCTTGAGAAATATTTTGATTCAATTTTTATAATATAAAATATTTAAATAATTTTTATATTATTTATTTTATAATTTTACTCATTATTACAATGTTCAAGTATATTTTCACATGGCCCTAAAGGATCCAGAGTACTCTATGGATCTTGGATAGCTGAGTCATCGAAGACTAATAATTTTTTCTTTCATTATAGTTTTAAAATTGCATAAAGATGTATATATTACAATTGACCCAAAGGTGACTGTAATTTGATACAACATTAACAGTAAAAGATTGACTAACTTAAATTGCATAAAGACAGGGAGTTCTACATCTCAAGATGGGAATAACTTTAGATTTTTGTAATCGTGTTAGTTAACTACTGAATGTGTAACTAATATAATGGGTCATAGTTTAAATATGAATTATGTGTATATGCCATAATTGTTGTTCTTGCTTATATATTTCATATTATTATTGGTTACGATTTATATGATGCATGTTTTGGTATTGTTTATTATGTTTAAATTTATGATTAAATTAGTTACGACACTTATTGTATGCTATGATTCTTGTCCAAGATATTTTATAATTATATAATAAGTGTTATTAGCAGAATTGTATAATGGAATCTGCATCATGATTGTAATTATGAGTATATTCATTTATTTACAACTATGACTTCTACTTCACTCTTTTCATATATATCTAATTAATATTCTCACACTGAATGGATTGAATTATCCTGATTAGCACGAGCAGCTTCTCATTGTTTTAGGATGCCTAGACTTAGATTTGATCCTTCATAAGTCTCAGCCTGATCTACTTATCCCCACTAAGTGTCTTGATCATAAAAAATTATGTGAAAAGTGAGAGCATTCTAGTAGATTGTCTTTGATGATTATTAAGAGTTTCATAGTGAGAGACATTAGGAGATCTATTTTGGATAACAAATTGGCCTCTGAGTATTTTTTTTCTATAAAACAACAGTTTATCAGATCAAATAAAGTCTTAGCTGGTATTCCAATAAACAAGTTAACCTCTATAAAATATGATGGATTTTCAGGAGTGTGAAAGCATATTATGAAAATACATGATATAACTGAGAAATTGAATGATTTGGATATGATGATATCTAAAAACTTTTTTATCTATTTTGTTCTCAATTCTTTTTTATTCTAGTTTATCTAATTTAAGATTTACTATAATACACACAAAAAATCATGATTAATGAATGAACTCATCTCCCAGAGTGTGTAAGAGGAAGAGAGATTAAAATAGGAAGTGGTTCCAGTTGTTTATGTGATTTCACATGAGCATCCTAAAAAAAAAGGTGAAGAAAGAAAATAAAGAATCCAGTAATCCACCAAAAAAAATTTCACAAATTAAAATATTTCTTCTATAACAAGGAAGGACGTATCAAGAAAGATTGTGAGAAAAGAAGAAAATAGTTCGAAAAGAAGGATATTTCCTTGTCACTTATTTGTTTCGAAATCAATTTCATTGATATTCCTTCTAATACCTGATGGATTGATTCAGATACTGTAATTCATATTTCTAATTCATTGCAAAAAATTTTTTCAAATCGAAAGCTAAATGATAGAGAGCGATGGATCATTATGGGGAACCAGATGAAGTCCAAAGTTATTTCAGTTGGGACCTACAGATTTATTACAGACATCGAATTTCAGTTAGATCTACATGATGTCTTTTAGGTTCCTTTAGTATCTAAAAATTTAATTTCTTTATTAAAATTTGATTTAGAAGATTTTTCATTTATTTTTATAAATTTAAATTTTAAATTAATAAAAAAAATTTATTTTGGTTGGTATGGAATATTGTGCAATGGATTATATAAATTGAATTTGGGTTCTTCTTTTAAACAATCTTTACTTATTTTGAATGTCAATATCAGAATAAAATATAGTATTGTAAATGAGAGTTCTTCAATATTGTGACATAGGTGATTAGGTCATATATCGAAAGAAAGAATGACTAGATTGGTTAAGAAAGATATTTTACTAAATTTAAATTTTAGTGATTTTGGTATGTACATCGATTGCATTAAAAAAAATAAATTAAAAATCATAAAAGATATATCACTAAAAGTCAAAGACTCTTAGAATTGATATATACCGATATTTATGGCTATTTTATATCTTATTTTGGAGAGCAAAAGTATTTCATCACCTATATTGATGATTTCTCATGTTATGATTATATTTTTATATTGCATAAAAAATCTGAAGCTTTGGAAACCTTTAAAATATACAAAATTGAAATACAAAATTAATTAGATAGAAAAATTAAGATTGTGAGATCTGATAGGAATAGTAAATACGATATTAGATATGATGAATTTGATCATAATCTTGAATCTTTTACAAAATTTTTTGAACGGTATGGTATTGTAGCACAGTACACTATGCCAGAAAATCTCTAATAAAATTGTGTGGCTGAAAGACGTAATGATACTTTGATAGACATGGTGAGAAGTATGATTGATAATTTCTTATTATCTTTGAATTTATAGGGAGAAGCCTTGAAAATCGTTATATATATCCTAAATCAGGTACCTAGTAAGGCTGTTCCTCAAATTTTTTTTGAGTTATGGATGGATAGAAAATCAAATTTAGGGTATTTACATGTTTGGGGTTGTCCTATAGAGATTTAATTATATAATTCATAAGAAAATAAATTGGATCCTAGAACTGTTAGTTGTTATTTTATTGGATATTCAGAAAAAGTCAAAGAGTTTTAGATTTTATTGTCCATCACATATTACTAAAATTGTTGAAACTGAAAGTGCTAGGTTCATTGAGGATGGTGATAACAATGGAAGTGGTGAACAGCATAATATAGTATAACAGAAAATAAGAGAATCTCTTCCTATTATAGTAACACCTAGAGATATTCTACATGAATATGTTCAATATGAAATTATAGAATATCAACAGGTGATTGATACCCCACTTTCTAAATAGATTGTTAATGAACTAGATCCGATTGAAAATAATCACAATAATGATACTAAATCTGGATTATATGATGGAGATTTACTGGAATTAGAAGATATGCTATTTTAGATGATTATATTGTTTACTTATAAAAATATGATTATGATGTTGGGATAAAGGATGATCCAGTCTCATTTAAGGATGCCATGGATAACGATGATTTTGAACTTTAGTTAGATGCCATGAAAGATGAGATGGAGACCATGATTAAAAATCAAGTCGAAAAACTTATCGAATTGTTTGAAAGATTTAAACTTGTAGGTTGTATATAAATTTTTAAGATCAAATAGGATTCCAATGGTAATATCGAAAAATATAAAGTTAGACTTGTAGTAAAGGAATTCACTCAAAAGGAAGGTATTGATTATCATGAAATTTTTTTTTCCATTTTCAGAAAAGATTTATTCAGAATTATTATGATATTAGTAGCTTAATTATTTTGATTTAGAGCTACTTCAAATAGACGTCAAGACTGCATTCTTGAATGATGATTTAAAGGAAGAGGTGTATATGAAACAGCCTGAAGAATTTTTAGTATAAAAAAATAAAAGACTAATATATAAATTAAAAAAATTTATATATGATCTTAAATAAGCTTTCAGTTAATAGTACTTAAAGTTTAATCACATCATTATTTTCTTCAAATTTAAGAAAAATATTGCTAATCAGTGTATATATCTGAAGGTGAGTGAGAGTAAGTTTATATTTTTGATTCTATATGTGGATGATATCTTACTAGCCAGTAGTGATTTGAGTCTCTTATATGAAATTAAAAAAAAAAAAATTCGAACATTTTAACATGAAAGATATGAAAGATGCTTTTTATATTCTTAGTATAGAAATCTATCGTGATAGGAGTAAGAGATTGCCTGGTTTATCTCAGAAAAATTATATTACTAAAATTCTAGAAAGGTTTGAAATATCAAGCTGCTCATCAAGTGAAGTGCCAATTGTTAAGGATGATAAATTTAGTAAATTTTGATATCTCAGGAATGAGATTGAGTGAAATCAGATAAAAGATATACTCTATGTATCTGTAGTAAGTAGTTTAATGTATGCTCAAGTATGTACTCATCCTGAAATTAGTTTTGTCTTGAGAATACTTGATAGATATCAGAGTGATCCAGATATGGACTACTGAAAGACTGTCAAGAAGGTGATGCGCTATCTTCAAAGGACTAAAGACTACATGCTCACTTATAAGGTGACTGATCAGTTGGAGGTGATCAATTATTCAAATATAGAATATACTGGTTGCCTCGATAGTAGGAAGTCTATATTAGGTTACATCTTTCTATTGGCTAGTAGAGCAATCTCATGGAAGAGTACAAAATAGTCCATTATTGCCTACTCTACTATAGAAACTGAATATATAAGCTGCTACGAGGCTTTCTCACATGCTCTATGGTTGAGAAAATTCATCTTAAGGCTCGAAGTTGTGGATTCTATTTTCAAGCCACTGAAAATTTATTGCGATAATTTTGTTGTAGTTTTTTTCTCTAATAGTAGCAGGATGATCAATACAAACAAGCATATTAATATTAAGTATCTTACTATGAATGAAAGAATTAGTAGTCATCAGGTATCTATTGATTTTATTAATATTATTTGCATGATAGTTGATCCTTTGAGAAAGATTTAGTGCCCAAAGTTTTTAAAGAGCATGTAAAAGTTACAGATATTTATCATTGAAATATTTAATTTGTAATAGATACTTATTTTGAGATCTCTTAATAGTTTGATGACTGCTATTGCTTCTATTTAATTATTGTTTATATATATTATGGTTGACTTTTATCAAAACTAAAGTAAACAGAAGTATCATTCATATAACATAACAGTTGGACCATTATCATAGGCATTATAATTTTGATAGCCTATATATTCTCGTATATAAGATTGGATTAAGTGAGAATTATTGATGTCATGATACATGAAAGGAAGTATGTCAATTAAGATGTATAACCGTCATGATCTGCATTAATAATTTTTACTTAATTAAAGTATAAAAGATCTTTCAAGAAATAGATAATTGGATAAATTTTAAAAATGAGTGGACACTCATCGGGTCAATTTTAAAATTTTGATTCAAAATTATTTTTTTAAAAATTAAAATATTTTATTTTTAAAAAATAAAATATTTTTAAAAAATTAAAGATTTATTTTTAAGTAATAATATAAGTCAAGTGAAAGAATGTTGGATTTGACTCTCCTAATATGATCTAATTATCACTTAGTTAAGTTTAACTCTTTGAGTTAGCCACATGTGAGCCCAATTAATTAAAGAGTCCTATTTCTGATTAGACTTAGACTGAAAGTTCAACTCTAATTAAGATTAAGTCTTTTGATGGGACAAAATAAGTACAGGTATAATAGAGGTGACCTGATCTCTTTTCTCTAACTCTCAAGAGGGTGTGACAATTCTCCATCAATCGTCCACATAAAGGTGGAGGCTGAGGAGAGAGAAGATCAGCCATCTGTAATGGAAGATCAGATGCTTTGTGGGTTATGTGATCATCATATTGGCGAGAGGATAGCACAAGATATGATTTAAATTTATGATTTTATTTTTTTTTTACATGAATATTGGAGCACGATCGATCCAGGCATAAAAGTATAAAATTATCAAACAGATGACACCTACCTGCTATATATGGACAAAGAGCTTGTAGAATTCTCTATAATTTGCGATGTGGTGATGCAATATTACTCCATTCTTTTCTTTGAGTTGGGATTTATCTTGGTGATATTGATCAGTGCCTGCTTTGATGTTTTTAGATATCTAACTAAATTAGATATGAAGAAAAAAGATAGAATAAATCATAAAGATGCTACAATAAAAAGGACAATCAACAATAAATTATTTTGTTATGAAGTATAATTTATCATCAATAAATACTATATGATAACCAAATAAAAAGCTTGTCACAAAATATCACTTAAGTAGCAATTTTGATGATGACACACTATTTCATTGCTAATTTTTATCACCATTGCACCAAATACTCCTACTTAATTTGATCTTTCAGTAGGAATTTTTTTTAACAATTTAAGATATTTTTTCAACAAAATAGTACTATCATAGATATAATAAACTTTAAAAAAGATATTCTTGTAATGAATTAATTACTAAATACATATTTATAAGAAATTAAAATAATATATATCAACAATGTTTTTGATGAATTAATTTCATCATGAATATTTTTTTAATATTTAGTGACATCATAAATGCAATAGTGCACTATAAATACTTAGCCTAGAACTTATACCATGAGTTGATATGTTTATATATTCATTACTTGCTGAGTATAGCAACCTTACAGCAGATGTATGTCTACCATAGTAGTGAATGTGGCCTACTATAGAGCTGTTCCATTGCCCATCGACCGTCTTGGTCATTCAATTTTGAAAGTAGCATTTTCTTTTCTCACATATCATAGAGCATAATTAATTATTTTGTTGAAGCATATAACACTTTAGGTATGGTTAAAATAGAAATGTAAATGAGTATATTAGGAAAATTATTATGTCTAATTGATGAGACGCACGTATACAAAGAAATTTGTTATGCGTACACTGAAGGCTATCCTTGGATGTGTTTCTAAGATATTAGAAAATGAAGATCTAAGTAATAAAAAATTTAATTAAGGCTGCATACTAATCTAGATGGCATCTTGGTATAAGATCTTCTAGAAGTCTTTCAAGATTATCTCCAGTGTGAAAATATGTAATCAAGAATTTATCTGTATTCTAGAATTGTCTCTCTTTTAAGCTCGAAGATGGATCTAACATCTAATTTTGAGAAGACTTATGGGTTGGACCTTCTGTTTTCACGGACATCCTTGAAGATCTTTATACGATAGCTTATCGAAAGAATTGCACAGTTAAGTCTCAGAGGTTTTCGAGGACCCTATCCTGAAAAATTATTCTTAGAGGACCTCTAACTTTAGCACAAATAGATCAGATGGATGTGTTGCATGCCATTATTAATAACTTCAAACCTTCTAGAGCAGGGAACACACCAACATAGAAATTATCTCAAAATAGATTGTATACTGTTAAATCACTATATAATTTTCTTAACAATGGTGGATTGGTTTGTCTTTGCTATCAGGTGATTTAGAAAGCCACAATTCTATGAAAAGTCAAGGTATTTCTATAGCTGAGTGTGAGGAACAAAATCCAAACAGGGGCCAATCTTACTAAAAAGGGATTGACTATCGACCAAGTTTGCGTTCTCTATGGTGCATCTAAAGAAACTACTAGTTCTCATCTCTTTGTTAAGTGTTCTTTCACTTGATCACTTCTATATTCTCTCAAGTTATAGCTAAACATTTTAGACTGGCCAGATAATTTCAATAATTATTGGTCTAGTTGGAGAAGAAAGGTTTTCAATACCACAATAAAAAAAGCGAGGGATCAACTCATTGCAAATTTATGCTAGGAAGTATGGTTGGAAAGAGGGTAGGATCTTTATGAGAAAAAAAGCACACTGTATATTCAGTCCTCCAAAGAATACTCCATAGATTCAAGATGTGGAAGAATCTCTGTACTTTAAAGAAGTTTGCTGGGCATAAGGCTCAATGGACTAAATTATAGAGATTACTCCCAAGCTCCTAAGAGGCTAGTGGAACTACCAGCCCATGAGCTCCCTGCAGTCCCATTCTTTAATAGAGCTAAAAATCATGGATAAAAGATGAGCAAGGAAGAGTGTTCAAGTGCAACTCCAGTTTATCACATCCCTTGTTATATGCAGATGAGCATATCTTTGTTATTTTGACTGTTGCTATAATCTTAATACTCTTGTTTGGAGAAGCATGTCCTCCTTAATACTTTGCTCTGTTCTTGTATACCTTTTTCATTGTACATACCCATCTAAATAAAATCTGGGTGGCATCTTATTGCTTTCCTTTTCCATCAAAAAATAATAATAAATAAAATAAAATGATTATATGAATTTAAAGAAAAAAAATACTCTTTCTTTTTTAGATAACTATATAGTCTATCTCTTGACTTCAACATGACTATTGGTTTCTATTGAAGTAGACCTTTAATTTGTTGTGGGTTAGCTTGAAGCCTTTCAAGACAAAATAATACATATATGAACTAGGGGATGATCTATAGCCTTGCTTGTGTTGTTTTTGGTCTCATCTAGTCTTTCCCCACGATCATTTATTGTTATATCCACCACTGTCAATCATTTAGTGTTGTATCAAGCATTGGCCAAGGGTCCTCTACTTTTGGTTACAAGTCCAAAACTCTTAATCTTAATTGTTTTTCTTTGCTAGCATCTGTAGCCAATCTTGGTTATTGCATGTTGGAGTCATTTGTCTTGCAACTTTTATGCAATAATTTTTAATGAAATAATGTCAAACGATCCTAAAGTTTCTTTTTCAATGTCTAAGTTGTAGGTATTGTTGAGACTCTATTTCTCATGTGAATCAAACATGCTAAGCATTGAGCTCTAGATCAAAGCTTCAAGAGTTTCAGATCTTCCTTTTTTTCATTATTCTTATCAGTTTGTTGGTTATAGAATTTAGTTATGATGAGAATTTTAGAAATTTAGATAACCACAGATTTAGCTAATTCGCATTTAGGCATTTTAGAAATAAAAAAAAATTTGAAGATGAAATAAATGAAAAAATTTAGAAGCCCTTTAACTTAAGGGGTAGAAGTGAATTATCTAACATAAGCTTGTAGAAGTTATAGCACAATAAAGTCCTATCCTTGACCATCTCTTGTTGATTTAGCCATATTGGTGTCTTAACATATAACCATTATGAATGGTAGAGTTTGAGACTTTTAGGGCACTTGACATCAAGTTAGCCACCCATAGAGGCTTTTTAGGACATACTTTGTTAATGTAAGGAATCAACTCTATATATATGATATCAAAACATATGAAAGGTTTAGATTATCCATTTTTTGCAAATCTTTTAGAGTTGATTAGATGAGTAGTGGAGCCAATAAAACATGCTTGAAAATGGAGTTTATGACAACAACATTGTGGTCAATGATGCATGAACCAAGTCTTGTAGACCTTACATTTAGTGGTGGAAAGTGCGTTAATTAACACTTCGGTACTGTGATATATTAAAACTTGATTCAGAACTCTTTAAATGCAAAAGCTCAAAGGCATAGACTAGTACAATCACACATAACATATAAGAATTAGTTGTTTGATCATATAATATGTAGCTATATTAACCAATGATCTTATACAACTATATGCTAGCTACATTACTATCTACAACAAAGCATAGATGGTATCTTTAATAAACTCGTTGATGAAAATATACCATCTTTGAAGCATTACCTTGTTAATTACATTCTTGATTTTCTAACCACTCATCTATTTTCTGCATCTTTTTTCGATCTCATAACAAGATTCTGATCACTTATCTGTAAGATCTCTTTTTTTTTTTTTATGGAAGAATTCTACAGATTGATTCAAAGAATTAAATAGCGAATTTATTCTATTCAACATTTTTGTGGCTTTAACCTTCAAAATATTTTTAATAGGTCTATGTTGGCAAAGATGTTCTAAATCTTATTTACATAAATCTTTGTGTACTCGACGAGATTTTTATATGGGTCTAATCCTTGCATTGTTAATCTTATTTTTATATGCATATCTAGTCATTTGCATGGTGGCAATTGGCTTATTATAATTTTAAGTCATGATCCAAGTTTGGATGGTTTAATCCTCCAATTGATTCACTTTCTTGTGGATTTGATTTCTACCAATTTTTGTTTCTATTGGCACGCAACAAAACTTGGAATTGTATAATCATGGTGCTCCCAAATTGTTGTGCTCGATTTCTTGTGAAGATTGAGAAAAGAATTTGGATTTCTTTTGGATTTGAGTGACATAACATGAAAGTTTTAAAACTTGGTTTCTATTTTGCTCTCTAGGGTGGAATTTTGGTTTTGGTAGTTATGGCAATTTCACTCTATGAGAGTTTTGGGCAAAAAATAATTAAAAAATTAAAAAAATCAACTTACTTAATATTATTTTATTGTGAGTTATCTTGGACCATAACTTTTGTAATTTCGATAGTTTTGAGCTGAAGTTAACCAATATTGAATATTAATGCATTAAATATATCTAAGTAGTATACTTATCTATTGAGTAAAATACCAAATATCACTTAATTGAGTATGTTAATAAGATAGGTATATAAGAGTATGGAATTGAGTATGTATGCCTATGCAATAGGATAGACTATTATAAGGTGCACAATGGAAACCATTATCATTATGGCATGGATGGGATCGTATTGAAGCAAATGAGGATAGTAATGACATAGCTTATACTGCACTAATGTATTTAATTTTACTATACTTGTACCATATTATTTACTAATTCAGCATTAAAGGCAAATATTAAGATTGCATCTTGCTCACCAATAACAATATTTTCATGAATTGAACATTGATCAAACTATTAGAATCTGGAATAGATGTATGATTCAATTATGTGATGAATTTTGGAAAATATTAAACCTCTATCTAAGTGCTAAACCAAAGAAAAAAGGATGATAAATAGAGTTTCCATCAATTTTGGGTAAAATAGCTAAAATTCCATCCGAAACTGGCCAAAACCACTTAAAGCAACTGAAATCAAAAATATTGGTGAGTCTTAGATTGGTTTTGGCCGAAACTGATCCATGTCGGCTGAAATGGATTGATTTCAACTGAAACTTTAAGCCGTGCAAAGAATATATTTACTTGAACTACTATTGAAGATTGAAAAAGTTAATGATTTATAAGATTTGACCTTATACAAAATGTTTGTTTTTTATGCTCATAACTACTTATATCAAATATATATTCTTTTTTTTATTTTATTTAAATATTTATATTCATTGTTTATGTTCATTTTTTTTTTGCTTAATTGCATTGGGTTTTCTATTTTGAAAGCCTAAGATTTTTAACAACTGTAACTATCATATGGTTTTGTAAACTTCTTATTTATTTAGTTGAAATGACATATCTGGCATTACAATAGCAATGGCTAGTATTGCATGTTACAAAATATAAAGCTCAAGAATTTGAAATAGAGGAAGATTTGTGAGCCAATGACTATTGGGGACAGTTAAAATTCTATGTAGGCATAAGATATAGTTTTGTGAATGCCTTCTTTGTTTCTTTTCTATTCTCTTTTTTTTTTTCAACCCTCTTTCGGGGCTATCCCTCTATTGTAGACTTCAATTTCTCTTTATACCTTACATGCATTGCAATTACAAAGTTTTTCTCTCTATAATATTTTTTTTTTATCCCTCCATTGTAGACTTCAATTTCTATTTATACCTTACATGCATTGCAATTACAAAGTTTTTCTCTCTATAATATTTTTTTTTTATCCCTCCATTGTAGACTTCAATTTCTATTTATACCTTACATGCATTGCAATTACAAAGTTTTTCTCTCTATAATATTTTTTTTTTTTGTAACTTTAGAGAATTTCAATTGCTGCACAATTTACTAGAATCCCTAGTTGTAGCTTGGTAATATCTTTTTTTTTTTGATTGCTGCACCTTAATCAGTCCATTTTGAGTATATTATATGATGTCTCCACGTGTCCTTTTTATTTGCAATATTTTTTAGTACTCGCATCAAAGCATAAATGGAAAAGAAATTATAGCTTATCTGTAATTAATGACCGTAGTGCATGCTTTATATATTTTGGTAGTATAACTAGTGTTATGAAAAAATATTGATATATAACCAAGATTCTAAAAAAGTTACTATCCCCCCCTCCACCTCGTTCAAGGCTTCAAGCGATCTCTAGGATCTTTTTTGATCCCTCTAGCTAGGGCTTCGAATTAGCAAATTAGAGAGAGAGAGAGAGAGAGAAATTTTCAGCTTCTAGGGTTCAAGGTTGCTCTCGTTGATCTTCTTTCAAATTATCCTAGGATTTGGAAGGTGATACCCTAAGATGAAGATATTAAATTTTAACACATATAGATCCAACTGCAATTCCGAACGATGATATTAAGAGTGAAGCTGCTGGAGAGTAGAGAGAAAAAGGGGATAGATATGTATGGAGCACAATGGGAGAGAACTAGAGAATTAGGGTTCTCAAAGCTGATTTCCTCTTTTTTATTTTTCTTAGACTATTGCCTATTGATATCGTATGTCGGTGATATTATAACTAGTCAAATAATATTTGATATTTTCTTTACTTGAATGGCATGGCTTTGCTTCTAATTAGTTGAACCAGTTACTTGCCGTAAGACCTAGCTCTCAAAGACAATTGTGCTTGGTGGTAGCTCCACCATATTTATGCATCACATACAATGATTGCAATATTTATATGGAGTATAGATATTGCTAGCTATAGTATTATATAAGATATAAGGCATTGCAATAATCAAGTCTCAGAGAACCTAAACCAAGTTCCACGAAATGAGCTTATCAACTTATTTGGGATACTACATTTTATTATGATGTTTGCAATATGCTCCTTCTCTATAAAATTAGCTTATCAACTTGTTTGGAATACTACATTTTGTATGATGTTTGCAATTTGCTTCTCCAATGCTCTATTTGCATGATCATGTAAAGATATATAGTCAAGTTCAATAAAAACAAAAAATTCCATCGCAGATTTAATTATTTATAAAATAAGTTCCTATGTCAATCAATGACCTTAAAATTGTTCAACCTATATTAATATATTGGAATTTAATTCACACTACATTTAGTTTCACATATTCTTTGTTGTCTCAACACCTCATTATTGGGTATATCCAAACAAAAAATCTATTCCATATCAATTTTGTATCCAATAAAGCCCCCAAAAATATTATTTTATGTGACCGGTCACTACTTATAATTAGGCTAATTTAAAAACATGGATTAGAGAATGCTGGCCATCAGATATTGAATGCCGAAACAAAACCAGCTTTATGTCCCATTCATGAATGTGATTAAGCTACAAAATCGACGGCTAAGTACTTGGAGGCTTATTCCAAATGGAACCACAAAGAAAAAGTTGTGCAGATTGTCTGATGGAGAAAAAAGATTGGACCAATGTGCTTTGGAGCACTAGATTCATCGGAGACAGTGATTGCTTAAAATTTACGAAGAAAAAAAATGAGCTATCGCCAATTTCTTTTCCACATCAGCCACCATTCATGAGTAGGTAATTGTTTAGCATATGGACCAAGTTGCACTTTTGTTTAATCACTTGGATTGCTAATGCCCAGACCTTTGATACATCTCGATTGATTAAGAGATGCGTAGGTGCACTCCAATTAAGAATTCTTTTGTTTATTATTCTTTTTTTTTTTTTTTTTTAGTTCAAAAGATGGGGTTGCCAGTACCATATATTTTATTCACCAATGAAATGAGTATTCAAATCCAAAACATAACAAATGGAGAGGATAGGCAAAAAACCTTCCCCTAACAATTTTTTTTAAAAAAAAAAAAATCACATTATAAGAACTTAAATCAGTTCCGGGGAACTCCATAACCTCACGAAATGATCATCTAGAAAATATAGTTCTCAATCATAATCATATAGGTTTGTAATCATCCACCACAAAAGAAATTAACCAATATAACAATAGCCATCAAACCATAAGGCCAATGGCCTTTCTAACTCAAATTGATCTCTTTACAAGCTGGGTCACTGCGAAGAGGCATCAATGAGGATTATGGAGATTGGGGCTTTCTTCTACGTTACCACCTGGGACGAGTCTTTTATCCAAGCAGAGTTGTATTTTGGCTCCTGCACCAACAAAGTTGTCTTCAATTCACTGTATGGTTGAAAAATCCAAATACACCACTTGAGCCACGATGCCCAACATAAAGTTGAAATAGAATAATGTTACTAAAAAAAGATTGTTAATCAACAAAGGAACATGAGAAGGCATGCTTCTTCTATGGAGAAATCATGGGCTTAGAATAAAAATATCAAACTCCTTTGGTAGCAGTTGCAGTTATGAGTATTACACAAAATGAAATTTCTTTCCTTAATTAGAATATATTATAAAATCTTTATGATCCTTCATATGCCTTTGCTGCAATCTATAGAATTTTTAACTGGCAAAAATTTGTTAAGCCAAATGCAAAAATCTAAACATACAAATCCTCGTTTAACAAAGATACAAGCATACAGCATTGCAATTCATCAAGGTATGCAGAGATTTGAAAAACATATGTTGTGAATACTTCTTCAATAGAGAATTTGAAACTAGTACTTGAAATCACCAATCTTTTTTTCCCGATCAAATCTACAAATCTCAATTATGTATTCTATAATTTATCCTTTTGCAATCCCTATATTCCTTAAAAGAGACTCACTTCACCACAAAAAGAACCTGAAATGAATAATCTAAATTTAAATTAATTAAGAAAGAAGAAGAGATAGGGATTGAATACCAAGATCCACAAAATGTTGCCTTTATGAAAAAAAACTGGCAAAGAGAATCTTAAGAAAATCCTTGTTATTCTTCATGCAATCCTCCTTCACATGTGTGTCCTCTTGACACCCTATTCATAAAGCAGTCTTGCCCTTAACATCCAAGAGGAAAAAATATAAAAAAAGAATTTAAACGAAGGTGCCAGACCATCAATGATAGTTGGTGTTCAAAGAAGAGAGATAAGATGTACTATTCTCCTCTTCCATTCTAATGTTGATCTCTCATCTCCACATGCCCCTTGCCCTTGAGAATCTTTGCTTGTGGAGTCCAACCTACTTGTCCATCTCTATAATTTTTTAGGAAAAAAAGATTATAAGGGAGGGCCTCTTGTGGTCTTACTGCATTTATAGATGGGGCATCTTAGTTGGGCCTCTTGTGGCTCTTGTTGTGGGCACAATGGAGATGAGTGCATAAGAGAGGAAGGTGGGCAAAATTAAAACAATAACCCAATCAATCAAAAAAAAAAAAAAAAAACAGTAACCCCATCTGCATTTGCTTTATTGATGCCGTGTAGGGAGGTTCCAATTACAAATAGTGAACTTATTTTGCTAGTTCATATTATTGAGCCCTTGCAAAATCATTCAAGGGAGTATCTACCATAGTAGCCATGTCCAAGGGTGCATCGACTTGTCATTAAATGTTGAGAAGGTCCTAGTTTTCCAAATACCCTAAGATGTCACTCCAAAAGATTCAAACTTTTTTTGTTTATCTATCCACCTTTCCAGCTCTGAAAATCATTCCTTGAAAGAAGAGGCTTTGCTTATAGAAGATTTGAAACCAGAGAACAAAGAAACCAAACTTGAGATACAAATTGTCACTCAAGCACATGCAAAGCAATCTCTTGTTGATAGCCACATGGTCATAATGGTCTCCTATATTCAACTTTCCCTTCACTAAATTTACTCTTGGGATATTTAGTTTGCGACCAGATTCGAGATCAGAATGGATTTAAATAAAAATCAGCATAGCCATATCCCTTAATATTTTTTGGTTCATGATCGAAATAGGAATCGAAATTTGAATGGAATTTGAATACTAGAGAAGATTATAGATTGAATTTTAGAGAATTGAGATATTCTTATTCCTCCTAAATCAGAATGAGAATAGAACTCTCCCAACAAAATAGCTGGAATGAAAGTCATTCATTTTCATTCTCATTTCATTGTCCAATTCCTCCGATCAAGCATGCCCTTGATGATAATATATCAATGCAAGAAAAAAATTTTATCCTGTTTGGGATCCTTATGAAATCAACATTGAGGCTTTGACACTCTCCTAAGCTTTGTTAATTGAGCCATGCTCTATATCACAAGTTAAGTGATAAATTATCATGTATGAGTGAAATGCCAATCATATGGCCCTCAAATAGCTGGATGCTCAAAGAAATTTAGTATAAAATATATTCTCTTATTTGGTGATGTTGATGCGAGAAATCGCTTGGCATCGAGGTATTGGAGTTGATAATAAAGTGAGCCTCCTGAACACGCAACCTACAAAAAAGTCCAAATTAGAAGTGGCTCCGATGAGAACCTTCCGACGCTGAAGTCAAAATCTCATTCAACAGAAGGAGGAGCGTGAAAGGCAAAATTGTTGCGTACCTTTTTTGGATCCTCTTTTGATCTCTTTTATGGTGAAGAATTGGAGCTTCAGTTGGCAACAGGACCAGTCCTAGGGCAGATCGAACTGGGTGACCGCCTTAGGCCTCAGGCCCTGCATTGATGTTCCAATAAAGTGCAAGGATGACTTTCTACAATATTATAACAAAAAAAATAATTAAATAGATTAATGATGGATTTTACACGCTGCTTAACAAATATATCTATAAGAAATTATTGCATGTAGATTAATTTTTTAATGATAATTAATATTTAAAGTATGTTAATTTTTAATAGAAAAGGCTCTATTTTTTTATTTGGCCCCAGGTCTAAAAAATATCAGGACCGACTCTGGTTGGCAAGTTGGTTGATACGATCTCGTATGATCAGGGCACGATTCATTGGGCACGAGATTGTCGCTCGATATTTTTGAGATGTGGCGATTGTGATTGTCTTGTCGATCCAGCGACAGCTGTTATCTGGTGGGTGCCGCATTTTGAATGAAGTTGCCAACCTGGATGTTATAGGGACGAGGATTAGTCGACGATGACTAGGGGTCAGTCATCTTGTGCCATCATTAAGATCTGTTCCGTAATGCATGAGTGGTCCGTCGATGAGGAGCCATTGATGATGACGTGTAAAGATCATCAAGTCGCTGTCGACGAGCAAAACTCTAGTCGGACAATTTCAAAAGATTGATCGGCTAAAGTAGTTACCGATCTTGAATCGTCAGAGAAGATGATGGCTGACCTTGGATCATCAGAGACTTCTGTTGATGGGCCTGCTGGATACAATCATTTTAAGATCTGAACTTTTTCATAAATTTAGTCCGTATGAAATTTTTCAAAATATGTAAGAATATAATATTCTCTACAATTTTATCCTAATTTTTAAGCATAAATTTTTTTTTTTTTTGAAAGGTCCACATAGATCGTCCTTTTAGTAGGCAAGCAACATCCCATGATGCTGCTCCCTCAGGAGTTTTATATGAATATGGATGCATGATCATAAAAGTGCCTTAACATTTTGAATTAGACTGCATGCTTTTAGCTTTTGTTTTAATATATTTTTCAACATATGATTTATATTTATCGATAATACAAGTCTGTTTTATTTTTCTGAAGACCATAATCTTGCACATGACTTCATGAAAAATACTCTCACTTTTAATTTGCCTATTTATCTGCTAGCAATAAGAACATATCAATGTGATGTTTGTTTGCACAGATAATTAGGTCCATATTCATGATATAGATTTTTCAAGGGTATTAAAGATGGCAATGTAAATGCTTCTCCAAAATGCTAACATTGTTTTTTTTTTTTTTTTTGAAAATTTTCTATTTAGTTAGCTGGTGAAGTTATCTATTTATTTATTTGTTTACTTGAGCCAAGAATGCTGCAATATAATATTATGTTGCTTCGAAGATCAAATATCTCTCAACAATTGACATGAATTATCTATTCCTTAAGCAATAAAGTTACCAATTAATCGGCTACCCTGTTCATTCCCTAATAAAATATTTCATTATTTTTTTGAAAATAGTTATACGTAAAATCTAATTCATGTAAAATTGATTATATGAAACATAGAGAAGAACTTTTTTTTCATAAAACTTATTTTTCAGATTCTATAACTTACCAATTTTAGCAACACAGACTTTGTGGAGAACAATTAAATAAGAATTTTGAAAAACTTATTTATTTTAGATTTATAAAAAAATTATTTTAATAAAACTTGTCAATCAAATGGTCTCTTGGATAAATTAGCCAGGCTTTGCAGTCTTGGCCTGGAAGCTTTCATAATGATTTTCCAAAATTTGACCTAAGAGGATTACTAACTGCAATTATTGAAGGAGCTTCAAGGCTTTGCATCAAAGTGTTCCCAGTCCCTTTGACCTTGAGGTTGAGAACCTCGTTAGTTATCACGAGCCGCCGGCACACAGCACCACCCCAACCGAAGCAGGGATGCGAGGGATAAAAATATTGCCTTTTTTATACTTCCCTTGCTTTCCAAGTCTTCTCCCGTCTTCTATTCTTCTCTTCCCTGCTCCGTCGCTTCCTCTTCTCCCTCCTCCCACGGCCACCGCAAGAGGCGATGGAGACGCCAGCGGAGGTCAATGGGTCGCCGCTGTCGCGGCGGTGCCAGAAGATACTGGAGAGGAGGCGGAAGCTCCCCGTTTGGACCTATCGAGAGAAGTTCCTCGACACCCTCGCCAAGCACCAGATCGTCGTCGTCGCCGCGCCGCCGGGCTCCGGCAAGTCCACGCAGGTCATCTCGCCTCTCCTTCTCCCCCTCTTTTCCATCGAACCTGAGCTTGGTAACTATTGACATCCAGAAATCGATCCTGATGGTAATTTCCAGTAGTTTTAAGTAGCAACAAGTTATGACAATCTGAAGTTGATTCTGATCTGGATATCTAGTAGTTTTAACCCCATGCATGTCGTCAATTCAATGATTTAAGTCACAACGAACCAAAGAAGGTAAAAAAAGTTCATCGACAGATTGGAGTGGAATTATTTTTGTCCATCTTCTCTTTTGAACTTTAAGTTGATTAAAATTCTAATCTTTGTGAGAGACTGGAGATCTGTTGTGGTCTTGCATCTTTTGTTTAGGATTCTTGAGCCTTATAAAGATGCTATCTTAGATTTATTCCTGAAAATTCAGTTTTGCTGTCAACAAAAGGATCAGTTTTTGATACCACAGTAAGTTCTGTACTTTTGAAACCTAGTGGGTTATAGGAGAAAAGTAGAAAATAATGATAAAGTTGCTAGCTTGGTCTAGAAGTATGGTTAGAAGTGAACTTGACAGATTAAGAAAGATAATATTTCAATTTGGATTTTGGACAGATCCCTCAATTTGTTGTCGAGGCAGGTTATGCAAGTAATGGGAAGCAGATTGCTTGCACCCAACCTCGTAGGCTAGTTGCAATGGCCCTGTCTCGTCGAGTAGCTCAAGAGATGAATGTGACTTTGGGAGAGAAAGTCGGTTGTTCTGTGCAGTTTGAAGACTTCTGCAGTCCCAAAACTGTTCTAAGGTAAGTTTATGAGAGTGGCTATGAAACACTACAGTCCGGTTCTGCTTGAGTCCATGTTGTTTCTGCCTATTGCATTAATGGATTGAAATGTGGACTGTTATAGGTACCTGACAGATGGTGTGCTTCTAAGACAAGCACTGTCTGATCGGCTTTTAGAAATGTATGGGGTGATAATTCTTGATGAGGCACACCTTAGGACCTTGGCTACAGATGTTCTTCTCGCTTATTTTAAGAAACTGCTGGCAACAAATGCTCGACCTGACCTTAAACTTATTATTATGAGTACACAGTTTGAGGCTAAGAAGTTCCGGGATTATTTTAAGGGTGCACGGATCGTGCAACCATGTCCGTCACTTAATCCTGTAGAGATCAATTATACAAAGGATATAGTGAAGGATTATGTAGAGGCAGCAATTGAGAGAGTTGTGGAGATACTTGTGTCTGAATCAGTTGGTGACGTAATTGTTTTTCTTACTGGAGTGGAAGAGATAGAAACTTTCTGCTGGAGGCTAGGAAAAGCAATTACAGACTTAGGAGATAAAATTGGGCCTGTTAGAGTCCTTCCTCTCCAT
The DNA here is from genome assembly GCF_000442705.2 of Elaeis guineensis. Taxonomy (NCBI): domain Eukaryota; kingdom Viridiplantae; phylum Streptophyta; class Magnoliopsida; order Arecales; family Arecaceae; genus Elaeis; species Elaeis guineensis. The sequence continues at coordinate 29,724,028 of NC_026002.2, forward strand.
TCCACAGTGTCAGTTGATATGCAGAAGAAGATTTTCAAGGCTGCTCCTCCTCCGACAAGAAAGGGTGGTCCTGTTGGACGGAAGGTTGTGGTTTCAACGGACATTGCAGAATCATCATTAGCAATTGATGGCATTGTTTATGTTGTTGATTGTGGGTATGCTAAACAGAAAGTTTATAATGCACAATTGCGTGTTGAGTCCTTACTGATTTTGCCAATATCAAGGGCAAGTGCACAACAGAGAGCAGGATGTGCAAGAAGGTCAGTCTCTGGGAAATGCTTTAGACTGTATTCACAGAAGTATTTTGAAGCTGCTCAGTTGAAAGCCTTCCCAGAGATTCTCCGAGCAAATCTTGCAAGCACCATCCTTCAGTTAAAGAAACTAGGAATTGATGATTTGCTTCATCTTGAGCTTATGGATCCTCCTCCTGCGGAAACAATCACACGAGCTGTTGAAACTTTGAAATGTTTTGGTGCTTTGGATGAGGAGGGGAGCCTGACTGAACTGGGGAAGCTTATGAATGAGTTTCCTTTGGATCCTCAGATGTCAAGGATGATTGTTGGTAGCCCACAATTCCAGTGCTCCAATGAGATTCTCTCCATTGCTTCCATGCTATCAGGTATGCATAACTGCACTTCTGTTCTTTGTCTAAACTTAGATCCCTCATGTTCTCTCTTTCTGGTTGCCAAGTTGCAGATGAAAGAGAGGTGCTAATAGTTTTTTTTAATGGATGTAGGATTATGTTTTGATATAGTGTGCTTGCTTTTTCCTTTAGTTCAGCATGCATGATACCTGTAATCCTGATGGGTATAAGTCAGTTCTTGTTGCATTATGATTTGTCATCTATTCTGCATTTCATTGGCAACAAGACTTCGAGTTGGAGTTCTAATTCAGATATTTGGAACTTCTCAGTAATGTCATGAAGCCATTGGTGTTGTTTCGCCTCTGTGCACCCACTGACCTATGCACCTGTTCTGTTATACGGCTTTCTCTTCTTCAGTACCAAATTGCTTCTTACGGCCTGTGGAAAACCAGCAAGTTGCTGATAAAGCGAGAGCTAATTTTAGCCACATCAATGGGGATCACCTCACTCTTTTGAATGTCTACCATGCATATAAGCTACATGGTAAGTGCAGAAATTCTCTTTTTGCCAGAAAGGTTTTTTACATCTTCACTTCACTTATTGAGAAGAAAAATTGCAGATGGAGATTCTACCTGGTGTGAAAACAATTTTATCAATCAGGCAGTGTTGAGATCTGCCGACCGTGTGAGGAATCAGCTTGCAACTCTCATGCTGAAGCTGAACCTTAAGCTTTGCTCCCCAGACTTTAACAGCAGCGATTATTATGACAACATAAGAAAGGGCCTTCTGGCAGGTTATTTTATGCAGGTTGCTCAGCTCGAGCATTCAGGTTGCTATGCAATTGTTAAAGATCATCATGTGAGGATTTTTTTGACATTCACCTTTTTTTCTAAAAAAAAGAACAGTAATTGTGTAGACTTCCATGTTTAGCCTCTTTATGCAAGCAGAATTGTTTATTTTATGGGTCATCATGCAGGTTGTCGACCTTCATCCATCAAGCTGTCTTGCTTCAAGGCCAGCATGGGTCATATACAATGATTTTGTCTTAGGCAGTAGGAATTTCATTCGTATCATCACAGATGTTCGCAGGGAGTGGTATGTTATTCCTTTTAAGAATTGCATTGTTAGTGCTTGAGTTAGATGCACATTCCGTTCTCCTATCAGCTACTGAAGCCATACATATTGACCCCATGTTCTTGGCCCTGGAAGTAACTTGACTGGATAATTTGTTTGTTTACTTCCCATTGATGACTAAGTAATTCAAGTTCACATAAGGTCAGCAAATTCTTATAATATCCTACATGCTACCCCATTAATACTCTACTGAACCATTACTTCATGGTTTGCTAAAAGCTGCAAATTATGCTAGTGCCTGATATTCAATTTGCTACCACTCGAATTTGCTCATAACCTGATCTTGTATAGTCCACTTTTTGCTCTTCCATTGATTTCTTTGCATTCTGTCTATATCATATTTTCTTACAAACTGCCTGTATAAAGCAAAGATGACTGAAATAGAGATAAGAATTAAATGCATCTTCCTTCTTTGCTCTTTAATGCATCTGTACAGCCTATATTTAATTGCTGATGAGGGTCAGAGTTTTTGCGCATGCATTCTATTCTGAAATTGGCACCTATGCATATTTGCATGATTGCATGCAAGTAAATTCTTGAATCTGTTTGTGAACAAGGAGAAAGATCAATATATGATGAATTAAATGTTGCTAAATTATCAGCTAATGATGTTGCTATTCTTGATCTACAGGTTGGTGGATGTTGCACCGCATTATTACCGAATAGCAACCATCTGATGAGACTGCCTTTTGAACCACATATTCGTCTGTATAATATCAAGTGGCCTTTATGATTGCTGCTTCGGCCAACTTGATCACATGATGCAAAAAAGCTGCTTGGTTTCCTGCAAATTATTAGTCGAAATACTTTTTTGTCTTTCCGAGTTCGCAGTCGTATTCAGGAAAATAGTCATATAGACAATGATAGTGATTGGAACGACTGAGTTCACTGGATGGTTGCTTTCTCTTTTCCTTTTTATATTATAAAACTTTCCTTTTTATATTATAAACTATTGTTGTGAGTACATCCATACGGATTCACTACTAGCTTGGCTTGAATGTCTATGTTTGAAGCCATGGGGCAGCAAACTCAGTTCAGAAAAAATGAGAATAAATTTTATGTTCTTCGGAAAGCCAGTTAGAGAGAGAGAGGTGGGGATTTATATTATGATTTTAAACGATGAGTTATGACCGCTGTAACCTTCATTACATGATTGGGATAAATTACGTAACAAAATAATGACTAGTCTATTATTTCTTTTTGTAATAAGCCATCATAATATAACCTTCTTAGAATAATCTCTCTCTTTTTTTTTTTTTGGTTCAAAATTCAATCTTTGTATCACAAAATTTTCTTTAAAAGTGATTATACAGTCCAAAGATAATATTACTTCACCTAATAAAAGTGAAGAACTTTGTATTATTATTTTATGTTACTGTCTGTTTTTTCCATTATAATATAGTCATAATGGCCACATTTTAGTGATTATTTTGATTTTAAATTTTAAAAGTTGTTTTTTGAGACAAGTGATTGGTAGTATTAGTCATGATGATGATTAATAATGATTTCAGTGGATTCATTATAACGGGATGGCATGTTTTTAAGATCTTGGTTTCTGTAGAACCGAAGGATGTTGCTTTGGTGTTCAGCTGGTATCATGAAGTCTGCAATTGATGTGCTCGACGCCATTTCGACTGAATCTTTTTATTACTCACAAATGTTGATAGGATGAGTATTTAGGCGAGTACATGCCAACAAGATGAGCATTAGCGCAAATTATATGCGAGCAGTGAGATGATAAAGGTGAAATGGTAATTTTGGTAGTACTTATTTATCTATGTAGCGTGGTGGTGAAAATGTTTGTGGTGATAAGGAAAATTTTGCATGCCTTGTCAGCCTTTGTGTACGGACATCTCAAGCACAAGGGAACTTCATAAATAGCTATTTTGGATTGGTTGCCGGTTTCAATTTTTCAAAATCCAATTGGATTGGTTAGATTCAAAGAAGTCAAATATCTTAACCCATCACAGTTCCATTCATAAAATTGTATATATCATATATAGTAAATTAGTATTCAACCCCCATGTTATAGGGATCTAATTGATAATAATGATAATATTTTATATTAAATATTATTTTTACTAATTAATTTTATAAAGAGATCAAAAGGGCCTTTGAGAGTTTTTTTTTTCAAAAATAGCCTTCCAAACCAGTGGAGATTATTGTATTTGATATTATTTTTTTATCATATTATTTTTATTTTTATTTTTTATTTAAAAATATAAGAAATAAAAAATAAAATTTGACACATGGCATTGTGAGAGATTATCTTATAATCTTATGTGTCAATATGGAATATTATCTCTAATTATCATATATAATTTTACTATTATTATATATAGATGTACATTAATATATAATATCTATGGGATTATATTTTATTATTTAATTCAAAATTTGCTTATACTTGTATGGAAAAATTATAATATATCTAGTAGATATTTAAGTAAATAAAAGAGTATATTTAAAAAAAAATGAAAGAAAGAACCAAAGTTAAATAAGAAATATGTCTTATATTTTATTATTTAATTCAAAATTTGCTTATACTTGTATGGAAAATTTTGATCACTTTTTTTCCTCTCTTAAATAAATAATTTTGTATGCTATTCAAAATTTGCTTATACTTGTATGAAAAAATTTGATCACTTTTTTTTCTCTCTTAAATAAATAATTTTGTATGCTCTTTCTTTAGTTTCTTACACTTATAATATATCTAGCAGATATTTAAGTAAATAAAAGAGTATATTTAAAAAAAAAATGAAAGAAAGAACCAAAGTTAAATAAGAAATATGTTTTAAAAAATTAAAAGAAAAATTTATCAAGAAAAAAAAAAAAAGGTGAAAACAGAATCTGCGTTTGCCGGGAGTCGAACCCGGGTCTATTGCTTGGAAGGCAATTATCCTAACCGTTGGACTACAAACGCCGCCGTGATGGATGTTGACTGATCAAAAAATTGTAATTGTTTTTATCTGGGGTTAAGAAGTGGATCACTTCCGAAGCTTTCCCTCCCGACCTCAAAAAACGCGAACCCTAACCCTCGCGCGCTCGAGCGCGAGTCCCCATCCCCCCTCCCATTTGAGCGGCAATCGGCATCGCTTCTCGTAGCCCTCCTCAGGGCCGGTTCTTGCTTCTTTTGGAGAGTGAACAGGTTGGGCATGTCGACGGAGAGGAAGCGGAAGGTGAGCCTCTTCGACGTGGTGGACGAGAACTCTGTGTCGGCGAAGCTGGCCAAGGTCAACGGCTCCGCCCCCGGGCTGGCAGCAGCCACCCCCGCGGTGCCGCCGGGGATCAACCGGTGGAGCGGCAGGCCCTACTCGGCGAGATACTACGAGATCCTTGAGAAGAGGAAGACCCTCCCAGTGTGGCAGCAGAAAGACGAGTTCTTGCAAGCACTTAAGGCCAACCAGACCCTGATCCTCGTTGGAGAGACTGGCAGTGGCAAAACCACCCAGGTTCGTTCTTTGAGAAACAAAGAAAAAAAGTTAAGGTTTTGAATCTTTTATCCGGCCTTGTTTTAGTTAGCAGCCATGATCTTTTTTGTTCCTACTCTTTCTTTTCCTTGCAGTATTGTAGGTTGTTCTAATAAATTCTGTGGCTTTACAAAATTAAGTCCATGATGAGATGCTGGTGTTTGGAATCGTGAAGAAAGAAGTTTTTTTGTTTGTGATTGCCTGAAAGTTCTGAACTTGCTAGAAATTTCTGAACCATTATATATGTTGGGCTTACCGGTAGCTTGAGAGGTTAATGGATGTTATATGATTCGTTATTTTTTTATTTCCTGGGCAGGTTTTGAATATCTATCTATATTTTTGAAAAAGGAATGAATGATGGTAATTAACTTTTAGGTTAAAATCTGGAACTGTTCATTCTAAAACAAGCTATGAATCTATCAATCCATCTTCTTCGTTTCTGTATTTTTGGAACTTAGGGCCTATTTGGATGCCTGGAGACCTTATCTCTGCGATAACAAACTGCTGGCTTGAATTTCCAGCAGCAACACTCAAATTCAATATCGCTATTTTTTGGTACAAGCTATATCACCCTGAAGGAGGAATTTGCAGTCCGTAAATATTGCGATAGAAGGGAACAAATAAGCTGGCTGAATCTTATGTTTTTCATTATTCTTTCTCCTCTTTAGCTAGAGCTTCTTCTGATCTCTCCTCATCTTCCGGACGGTGGCTTTCAACCTCCAAATAAGGTTTTGTTGTGGTCATTGATTTTTTGGGTGATTAGTTGCTGACATATGGAGCTATATTGTTTGGATCTTCTTGCCTGAAGCTGAGGGACCAGCTTAGGTCACAAGTATTGCAAGTGCCCATGCAGTTAGGGCTACAACTTGGGGAGTTTGGGTCAGAGGGTTAATGCAAATTCAGTGCTAACCAACCCATACCAACCTTACTGGTGGGTATCTTAGTTACCAGGAGGAGCAAACTTGGGTGTGGGTGAGCTAAAGCTTGTCTCTCAATTTTTTTTTTCCCAAATATAACTAAGAAGCTACATCAATACACCCTCATATTGACACTAGGCAGGATATTGATGCATTGTGCTGACACTCACTTTGTCTGTATTGATCGTGTGCCAGTACAGGTACCCAGTATTTTTTTGGTTTATGGTCTATAAATTTATATATTTTTACAAGTTCAATGTGGCTTGTTAAATGAGGAAATTATTTTTATGAACCTCTTCGAATAGTGATCGGTGTATATGGATTAGCCAAAATGGAGGAAAATAGATGTATATATCACAGCTTTAGATCTGTGCATGGTTATGTTTGAGAGTAATTCTTAGAATCTTCTTTTCCCTTCATGACCAACTCTTAAGAAGTTTAGATACTTGGTTAAATGCATTAGGAGGTGCTTTGCTTTGTTTGATGATTGGTTGGTGTTTATTCTGTATATTCTTTGCCAGTTAGCATTAAAATATGTTTACAAACACAATATTTAAGAGGTATTCTTATTCCTTGGAAGTATTGCTTGTTCTTTGTCCTCTCAGGATTTTTTTTATATGTTGTCTTTCCCCTCTCCTCTGCTGCTCTAGTTTGATTCTTTTTAAATTTTTCTAAGCATTTGAATGTTTGTATTTGTATTTGTTCACCTTAAAATCTTAATCATCAGTCAGATGCTCTTGTTGTCTTTGTTTTTTATCCATTTAAGCCAGTGATTTTGCTATGTCCTTCTTTATTGTTATTTCATTTATTTATTTTTGTTTGTGCAGCTTCTTGTAGATATTTGATGGATGATAGACAAAGTGTAATAATTTCTTATAAAATTTTATAAATATTATAATTGCTTTCAACTTACTGATGAAAGGAATGATGCTATTATATAGATTCCTCAATTTGTTTTGGAAGCCGAGGACTTAGGCAAACACTCAATGGTTGCTTGCACCCAACCTCGTAGGGTTGCTGCAATGTCTGTTTCCCGTCGAGTTGCCGAGGAGATGGATGTAACAATAGGAGAGGAAGTTGGTTACAGCATTCGGTTTGAAGATTGTAGTAGCCAAAAAACTATACTGAAGTAAGTTTTTGCCTTTTTTCAGGCACCGCCAATGTTATTTAATCCAGATGGTCTAAAGTACTTTGTGGTCTCTTTATTATTTTAGTTATTTCCTTTTCCATGCTATTGTTATCATAATTTTTCTGACTTTATGCTCACATCCAACCATAACTTGCTTCTTGTTTTTCACCATCAAATTAGTATCACGTGCGTATACTCAATCTTTTGTTTTCTCCTTATCATCATCAGGTACTTGACTGATGGTATGCTTCTCAGAGAGGCAATGGCTGATCCACTTCTAGAGAGGTATAAAGTGGTGATTCTTGATGAGGCTCATGAGCGAACTTTAGCAACAGATGTTCTATTTGGTCTTCTGAAAGAGGTTTTGAGGAATAGGCGGGATCTGAAATTAGTTGTAATGAGTGCGACACTTGAGGCTGAGAAGTTTCAGGGGTATTTCAATGGGGCACCTCTAATGAAGGTACCTGGAAGACTGTTTCCTGTGGAGATTTTCTATACACAGGAACCAGAGAGGGATTACCTGGAAGCTGCCATTCGAACAATTGTGCAGATTCACATGTGTGAACCTCCCGGCGACATACTTGTTTTCCTTACTGGAGAGGAAGAAATAGAAGATGCATGTAGGAAAATTACAAAGGAAATTAATAACTTGGGTGACCAAGTTGGCCCTGTGAAAGCAGTGCCATTATATTCTACTTTGCCTCCAGCAATGCAGCAGAAGATTTTTGAGCCTGCTCCAGCCCCGCTGGTGGAAGATGGCCCTCCTGGAAGGAAGATTGTGGTGTCAACCAACATTGCAGAAACATCTCTGACCATAGATGGTATAGTTTATGTGATTGATCCGGGCTTCTCCAAACAAAAAGTTTACAATCCAAGGATACGTGTGGAGTCCTTGCTGGTCTCTCCAATATCAAAGGCAAGTGCTCATCAGAGGTCAGGACGTGCCGGTAGAACTCAACCTGGAAAATGCTTTAGACTTTATACTGAGAAAAGCTTCAGTAATGATCTACAAGCACAGACATATCCAGAGATTCTTCGTTCTAATCTAGCAAATACAGTTCTTACGTTGAAGAAACTTGGAATTGATGATTTGGTACATTTTGACTTTATGGATCCTCCTGCTCCTGAAACCTTGATGCGAGCCTTGGAGGTTCTGAACTATCTGGGTGCCTTGGATGAGGAAGGGAACTTGACCAAATTAGGTGAAATCATGAGTGAGTTTCCCTTGGATCCTCAGATGGCAAAGATGCTTATTGTCAGCCCCGAGTTCAATTGTTCCAATGAGATCCTCTCAATATCTGCAATGCTTTCAGGTATGCAGAAATTTATTTGTTTAGTTAGTTATGTTGCTGGGCATCTCATCTGATTATTTTATTGTCTTGAGATTTTTCAAAATATGCTGGTTATTTAATATAATGCATTATGCTCTGCAGGCATTAACACTTATTGGACATGCTTAGCATTTCAGATGTGTAGTCCAGATGTGTTGATGCTTGCTGATCTTGTCCTGTTCATATGTGGTTGCAAGCATAAATGATTACTCGATATGCTAAACAGTTCACCAGCATTGTCAATTTTGCACTTGTGCTTGCTTTCCCATATTTCAAGGTGTATTGATGTCCACGGAGAAAAAAAAGAAAAAACATGCATGTAAGGGCGATTTAGTATCTTATATTGCCTGACGAGGGATGTTATCTTCAACTCTCTTGTCCATGCTTAATGAGCCAGGTTTCAGCATGGCCAGTAGAACCCTGCCAGTTTAGGGCTGATGCACATAGTTTAAGTTTCTCAGCAATTCTCTTATGAAGCAGTGTCGTATCGCCTCTATGCCTCTGCTGACCTACCATGGGCTTCATCTGTGATAACCAATTTCTGTCTTTAGTACCCAATTGCTTTCTCCGGCCTAGGGAAGCTCAGAAAGCTGCAGATGAAGCAAAGGCTCGGTTTGGTCACATCGATGGGGATCACCTGACAATTCTGAACGTTTATCATGCTTACAAGCAAAACAGTAAGCACACGGTGCAAATCCCCTTGGCTCACTTATAATTCCTTGTTTCAGTGCATGTAATTCACTTCATTTTGATAATGCAGACGAAGACCCTTCATGGTGTTATGAGAATTTTATTAACCAAAGGACATTAAAGGCTGCTGACAATGTGAGACAACAGCTTGCCCGCATCATGGCCAGATTCAACCTCAAGCTATGCAGCACAGATTTCAACAGCCGTGATTATTACATCAACATCAGAAAGGCTATGCTCTCAGGGTACTTCATGCAGGTAGCTCATCTTGAGCGAACTGGACACTACCTGACGGTGAAAGATAATCAGGTGGATACTGCTTAATGGTCTTTAGTTGCACATCCTGTGAGTTCCCTTAATGAATATTATCCTGTTACCTTGCTTCATGGATTTATCTTGTCCTATTTTTTTAGGAGGTTCATCTCCACCCCTCGAACTGCTTGGATCATAAACCAGAGTGGGTCATCTACAATGAGTACGTCTTGACCAGTAGGAACTTCATCCGCACAGTTACAGATATTCGTGGAGATTGGTAAGCTAATACATATTCATTGCTAATGTTATATCTGTTCATGTTTATCATACAAAATTTCACTCTATTGTATGCTGTTATCCTTTTATGGCCTTTCATTAGCGTTGTTGGCATATCTCTCTATCTTTCTCTCTCAGGAAGAAAGGGCTTTGTTTATATTTTTCACTCGCTTCTCTTCGGTGGTAGCATTAGTGCTCATAGTAAATTTAATTTCCTTAATAAAATTACATGCATATGCCATATTTTCTTGAGGTTTAGAATGACTAAGAAAAAAAGGTTTGTCCGGTATTGCTGTCATTTGGTTTTTGTCTTGAAAAATCCAAGAAGAAAAATTGTCTGATTAACATGTATAATTAAACCTTTAAAAAAAATTATTAGACATTTAGAACTTCTGATGGCTAAAATTTTTTGCTTTCAAAAAGCAAGGCATAATAGAAGTTTTGTGCAAATGCTAGCTTCAAGGTCAGTCTCGATCTGGTATTTCACTAATTTGTAGAGATACAAAAAATGCAAAAACAAAAACAATAGCATACAAGCCTTAAGCTATTCATGTTGCATAGTTTTCATTGCTTCGAGCTAACACGGTAAACTAGCTTTCAACTTGCATCACAATTAACAAAGTTTTCTGGCTGTTGCTCCCATTCTCCATCTGGCTCGGTCATGACCAAGTTATTTTTGTAAGGTGTTTGGTGAAAATTTAGATTTATTTAATGAGTGCTTTCTTAATCAGCCTAAGACATGAAATTTTTAGAATGGATCATTAAGCCTCCTAATTTCACTATTTGATGGCATGCATGTCTTTATAATGTTTTGTTTGGGTTATTTTTACATTTTTCTAAAAAAATCAGCAATGTAATTTTGGTAATTCCCCGAACTAAGTTCTGGTTGGTCAGTTAAAAATGAGTTGTGGTCATGTGATATTTACGAAAATTTGCCCTATTCTTTCATGCATTGTTTCTTAGCTAAATTGCCACCTGTTCGATAATTTGGAATGCACCAACTGTACTACATGCAGGTTAATCGACGTTGCTCCACACTATTACGATCTCAGCAATTTTCCTTCCTGCGAGGCAAAACGAGTTCTAGAAAGGCTGTACAAAAAGCGTGAGAAAGAGAAGGGTGAGAGCAAGACCAGAAACAGAGCCTTTTAGGTTGCTTTTGCCGGTGCAATGGTGTGTTTGACAAGAATGGGTGCATATCTTAGTCCATCACCATGTGACTGGTGCCTTCAGTGTCCTTTTAAGTAGTTGCATGCTGTTCCCAGTGAAAAAAACAAGAGCATTTCTTTTTCGGACGGAGCTAATTTTAAGCCTAAAAATGGATTTCGATTGGTGTTTTTAACCTGCTACCGACTGCTCTCCAGGTATACCTTAAAGTGCCAAACTTTTATTGAATGCTGCTTCCCTTAGTGGCACTTGATGAGATGGGGCTGCTTGTCTTTGGGTTCAAGGCAGAGTCTATTATTTTATAATTTTTTTGCGCCTAGACAAAAGATTTATTTCTTGCTCACCCAAAAAAAAAAAAAAAATAGGATTTATTTCTTCTGCATAAATTATAATGCCACACTGTCATGGGAGTGTTTTCCCTGTCCCAAACACTCGTGTGGTGCCCTAGCAGGCTATATACCAAAGCCAGTCTTACTGAGTTCTTTTTTTCGGACATACATATATGCAAGCAGCATTTTAGTCATATAGTCAATTATACATCTCTACATTCCTGTCTAGCAACTTAGCTGAATTGAACACATGCGACATCCTCAAGTGTCTGTAAGCAATTCGATCCCTCGAGTTAATTGTCAATGCTCATGTACATTTTCATGTTATAAGATAGATTCTTGTCAAGAGTACTTCGTATCTTGGCACTTTTGTGCCAATTTCATGGCTTTGCCCTTTAAATATTGCACATCCAAGATGTTTTGATCTTTGGAGTACTTTTGTGCCATGATATAACTACTATGCTGTAAGTCATTAAGCTGTCTTTTAAAAATGCACATGCTATATTTCAACAATATGACTATATAATGTCATGGTTATGTATGAGGCTCAAGCAAATTCATTTCTAGTGCTATCTAGCTGAACAGCCAAGCCAACATTCCATATAGCCACTTGAAGCCATCGTCAATCGTGCATGTTCGAGCCCTCCTAAGTTCTACCATCTAAGCTTTTCGATAAACTTTGGTGCCACAACTATGGTCTTACATCCTCAACATATCTTTCCATCCATGGTCATACTACTTGACAATGTTCATGATTTGCTTGCATATCGTTGCGCAATGCCATGGTCATGAAAGTTCACAGCCATATTGCCCAACATTTGATGTCCACAGTCTACTCGCACATCATGCACTGCCGCGATATTGACATCCAAGTTTGCCTATTAAATAAATATATTTAATTGATTGATCTTCGCATCCAACTATTCTCTCTTTGGCATGGTCTTCTTGACTGCCCTTGATCCTAGGTCCAGCTCTAAGGGACATATCTAAGGCATATGTCCCGATCGATATTTCATAAGTTGCTTGTACTCCATGATCGGCCGGCTCTGATGGATCTTCGCAAGATATCACCCCATAATGCTCATGAGATTTACCTATTTGGGCAAACCAAACACTTGTCCGATTAATCCTCTATCATCTCTTCACTCCACTATAGAGATCAAGAACGCATAGAGTAGTCCGGACAGTTTCTTAAAAGTCAACCTCTCGAATATCCTCTCCCTGTATAATGCGGCCAGCTCATCTATCTTGCATTAGCTCGAGCCTCCATGCAAGATCATCTAGGCATGGCATCACCTTGCCCTGCAATCGTGCTACGACAGCCCTGTGTCCTACGGACCTGGGGAGTCAGGAATATGGCCAAAACTTTGCATCCCTCTTTGATCCAAGGGGAATCCTCGAGGATCCACATATGTTTTGGTGGTCCATCGCCATGTCAAATATCAAGCTGCTCGAGCCCTCCGATATCATGCCTTTCTTTGGCTAACTATTGCTCCCCTCAACATCCCATTGAGGCATCCGCCTAAACTCTACTTCGGGGGTTCTAAAGTATCGAGAAGTATTATAACTTTTGGCTCAAGCCAAACCCTTCGCAACACCGTGCCACACCAATGCCGACACCTTCTGTGATGCACCTACGGCAAGTCTGTGACAATGCTCCCTCACTCAAGCTGTCCACGTTCTTGTCGACATCCAAACCATTGCTTGAATGCCCATTGCAGTCACTGCAATAATGATTCCTCAAGTCAGAGGCCCACAGCCTTGGTGTTTTTTATCGTTTCTCTACCACTGTGAATCCACCATTCACACCACACTAACTCTTCCTAGAACCCAAACTACTTCATTATGGCATTAGCCTCTACTTCTATCATTCCGTTATGATCTTCTGACCTTCCAACTGCATGACACTCAGATTTTTTCCAAGGCTTAACTCTTGATTGTCCTAATCTAAGAGTGGCCACTGCATCCTCTTAGCTTATTGTGGTCCTCTGACCATCAACTTCAATTGAAAATATTGTGGCACTCCTCAAACTCTTTTAAGGCTTTACTCCTAATTGCCCCATTCTGAGAGCGACCACTGCTTCTACCAAAGCATCCTTCATAAATTCACTACCAGCAACACAAAATGACACTCCTTGGACTGCATCCTAAGCTTAACTCTTTTCCATCTAGATCTAGGAGCGGCCCTCCACATGAGTCTCCTTTGGCAACTTGTCTCCAAATACCTGATCTTGCTACATACCCACTTTGTGGCCCTTTAGTAGTTCCGACCTTTTCCATTCAGCACTATATCTTCAGATCCTACCACACCGCACTGATGCCAAGTACTAACAAGTCACTTTTATTTCTCTGCACCATCTCATACCAACACAAATCCACATGCTACTAAGAGGGATCCCAATATGTGGTGAAGGCCACTTTCCACTTTGCTCAAGTGCCTCGATATCTCAATCTTCACTCCAAGACCTAGTTGTTTACATCTACAGAACCATTTATTTATGATGTTTACCCAGATTCTTAGCTTGAATCTACTACTATTGTGTCTTCACTCTGAGTTTATAGTACCAACACAAGACTATCCCACTAGCCTACCTCACTCCTGTGTCTCTAGTGCCTCGACACCCACTTGCATCTAACACCTAAGCCTTATAGTGGCTCACAGCATGACCAAAACAAGCACCTCAATTGATAGATCCATTCTACATCCTGGCCACCCTAGACAATAGCCACCTTGGCCAACTCTACACAGTCCTCATGCTTCACCTCTTGTAACCTGACATCGCATGCTCGTGCAACGGATAAGCATCCTTGGCCAAATATCTACCACTAGTACCTTGGATTTTCAATGCCTTCACCCTAAGAGCAGTTACATGAACTTCAATTCAATTTGACCATTTAAGTGCTTTAGCTCCATAATCGCCCTCACAAAAGATGGCTTTTTCCAATGTTCCCATCTTTGTGCACTTATGTCCCTTGACTCTCCAAGCCTTCATCTTAGCCTGCACTTCAAAATTTGGATGCTGCATCGTTCTCTGCACTCTAGACTCACCCTAGTACCTCAGTCTATTTATCCAACTCTGCCTCTATGGAGATTCTAGTCCTTCAAGATGCTCTATCTTGTAACTTTGCATTCAGCCCAAGTGCTTCAGCATTCACGAGCACTCTTCATGCTTAATTTCTTTCCTCAGCCATGAACTAGTAGACTATTGCATTCACGGGCTCCCATCCATTCGTGCCATCGATGAGCAACCTTAATCATTCAGCACTAAGTACATTGCCTTTGCAACATGATTCCCCATTTTGAGTTGTTGACGCCCTCAACAAACTCAGACATCCAATTTCTCTGGCATTGGACCCCAATATCTTAAGATCTTTCCACTACTTTGGATACCTCCATATCTGTAGCCAAATACATGCAACTTGATAACACATATCAAAAGCCAACAATAAGCACAACGTCAACTATCGACTTAGCTAATCTTTGCTATGATACCAATTATTACGAGGTGAGTGTTTTTCTGACCCAAACACCCATGCGGCATCCCAGTATGCCAAACACCAAGGCCAAACCTTCTGAGTTCTTCACTCAAATGTACATATAAACAAACAGTAGTTCAACCACATAGCTAAGCATGCACCTTTATATCCTACCCAACAAGTTTGTTGAACTACATGCGACACCCTCAAGTACCCGCAAACAACCCAACTACTTGGATCAATTGTAATGCTCATGCTCACCTCTATGCTACAAGATAGACTCTTCTTAAGAGTGCTCCGTAGCTCGGCACCTCTGTGCCAACTTCAGGACTCTACCCCTTAAGCTAAGTACTGCACACCCAAGATGTTTCGATCCTTGAAGTAATTTCATACCATGACATAACTACTGTGCCATTAATCCGTAAGCCACTAAGATGCCCTTCAAAAATGTACTTACCAAATCTATACGACACGACCATGCAATGCCATGATTATGCATAAGGCTCAGACAAATTCATCTCCAGTGCCGCCTAGCCAAACCACCAAGCTAACACATCCCGTAGCCCCTTGAACCCAGGATCGATCATGTATGTCCAAGCCCTCCCAAGTTTCCCTATCCAAGGTCTCTCAAAAGCTCTAGTGTCTCAATCCCATTCTTGTATTCTTGACATGCCCTTCCATTTCATAAATATATTCGACCAGCTGATCCTTGCATCCAGCTGTCCTCTCCTCAACATGACCCTCTTGGCCATCCTTCATCCTCGACCCAGCTCTAAGACACATACCCCAACCGATATTCTATAAGCCATGCTTGTACTTCAAGGCCAACCAACTCTCGTAGATCTCCACAAGACATCACCCATAATGCTCATGAGACTAGCCTATTTAGGTAGGCCAAACTCTTGCCTAACTAGTCCTCTATCTCCTCTTCACTCCACTAAAGTGATCAAGAAGGCATAAAGTGGTTCGGACAATTTCTCAATGGTCAACCTCTCGAATATCCCGTCCTCACACAATTTGGCCGGCTTGTTCAACCAGCATTGCTCTGAATGACTCTATGCGAGACCATCCTGGCATGGCACCACCTTGCCTACAATCGTGCCATGACGAGCCCATGTCCTACGTGTCTGGGGGAGTAAGGAACACGGCCAAAGCTCCGTATCCCTCCTCAAACTAAGAGTCCTCCAATATCTACATATATCTTGACGGTCTACCACAATGCCAAATATTAAACTTCTTGAGCCCCCCGATATCATGTCATGGTTATGCCACTCCTTGGCTAACCATTGCTTCTCTCAATACTCCAACAAGACATCTACTTAAACTCCATCCCAAAGGTTCCAAAATATCTAAGAACATCGCAAGTTTTAGCACATACCAAATTCTTTGCAGCACCATACCACGTCCATGCTGACACCCCTTGCAACGCACCTACGACAACTCTATCACAACATGAGGGTTGTAGAAACTTATAGAGCTAAAAGGAGGAATTCCTTATCTCTGCTTGGTTGCTTCATTCTGGAGCAATATCGTCCAAAGATGCTCATTTTTCTGCTATCATTGCTTGCCAGTCAGCCTTCTACCCGGCAAATCACTGTACTACCATTTAGCATTTAATTTTGTTTGCACCTTCGCAATTGTTCAACTTCTGAATTTCCAGGTTATTAGGCATGTTATAGCAGGTTGATTTGATCATGTTTTCATGACTCTGTTATCGCAATGGGCTGCGCAAAGGAGACGGGGAAGGACAATGAGGATGCATCCTTCAGTTGGATCAGAACTACGCCAACATGACAGACCAAAAGGCCTCTAAGCAACCATCGTTTGTAAGAATCTGTCATTCAACCATTACAACAATTTACCAACTTCTGCTTCGGAATTCTTATGACCCCTGCAGCAGAGATTATACATTCTTAGAGTTCTGATGTCAGTGCACGGATATCCACCTATTTCTTTCTACGTCTCATGATAATATGATATTCACTTTTACAGAATAGAACAATTCGTGCTGCTATGATTTACACAATAAGGATATTTGAAGCACAAACACAACATTTATACTGATTTATCACAACAAATGAAATAGAGAAGTACATCAGCACCTAGCCTTGATATGGAGGAAGAAGCTTGGAGGCTACTCCACAGACTCCTCAGTTGGAGGTCAAATTCAACAAGAACGATCATAGATACTGGATGTAACAATAAGCTTTGTCAGAATTTAATCGACCCATTCAGGATTTGTTACTTCTATGGACAACCCAAAAACAGACATCTTATGCCTGCATGCAAGTAGGTAACTTATCATCAAATATTAGTTTGGGACCTTTGGGTCCTATTGCAATCAAATGTTATGCAGTCTATTTGCACTTCAGTTTTTAGTGCATTCTTACCAGCATCTTTGGAAGGCTGAGTAGCACCAAGGATAAAGCATACAAGGTTATTGAGATGATAACTCCTGCAGTTAAGTTATAGGCGAGGCACTTGTTGTCCCTGCTCGGTAGAAACACAATCTTCAGGTTGTTCGTTAATTCAAATATTCTACGAGCAACCTGGATAAAGCAATAGGAAAGAAATTAGTTTGATTCTTCCCATTTTTTCCCTATGAAACTATATACTATAGCATGTGCAATATCTACAAACTGTGATATATATGGCAGTGGTGAGCATGAAATTGAGCATTGGGTAATTGGGAATAAGAGACAGCAGCATTCGAGGCTGTTCATCAGGCCCTCCTGATCTGCAAGTTGATGCACACAGGACTTGTTACCTCCTTAAGGAAAATAAGAAAGCTTTTTTAAATTTACAGCAAAATACCTTAGCCAGATGTGGAACTGAGATATGTAAGTCTCCAATGTTATCTTTCCAAGCCATCTGATCATGTGGTAAAGAACTTAATCAGAAAATTTAAGCCAGAAAACTAAAGTGAAATAGTAAATAGAACTTCAATTCATTGGGGTAAACTAGAGGTCACTTACCCAAATAGGGTAAGGGTATAGCCTCGAAATTGCTGAGTGATGTTCCGCAAGCAAATGTACACACTGATTTCCAAGAATGAAGGGGGATAAAATGTATCAGCATTTAGCATGGAGTGAATGATTGGCAATTGGAAGGACATTGGGAAGAAGCATACGTTATTGGGATCCATGATGTGTAAGGGTGGTATGCATTATAGGTATACTTGTCCAGCTTGTAAACATACTCATACCAGAAGTAACCAATCTTGAACAAAGGTAGAAAGGCATCCATGAGATGTGAAAAACAAAAAGGAGAGAGAAAGATGAGCAATGAATTCAGTTTTGTAAGTACCGTTAGGCACATTGATGCTATTGTTGTTTTGATTGTTATTCTCAGCTTCACTTCAGTTTCTTCGAGTTTTTCCATCCACCTTTCCACCTATGTCAGAAAGAAATTTATAAATATTATTGAAGCTTTGCTGCAGATACTTGGATTCAGCTCTTTTGTCAGCAAACATGCTAAGATTATAGCTTAAGCGGTAAGAGCAAGATAAGAGCAAATAGCAACTCTGTTGACAAAGTAACATCTTGAGTACAGATGCAAAATGTTAGATGTGTATTTCTCTACATCACAACATGTAAATGACTCCAAATGAACCAAAACTTACCGTCGGATGATAGTAGGCATATATCATTCCCACTATCCATATATAGCGATCGAGACCCGAACGGAATTGCCATTCATGCATGGGCGGATATTGTGTTCTCGAAGGATCTGGATCTTGGTAAGCTGTTTTCCATCAAAGGGTTCAGTAATATATGCATCTTTCAAAAGAATCAAAAGGAGCAACAGAAACTAAGGAACAGGTTCAGAGAGATACTGACATAGAAGAAATGCAAATGGGCTCCACACAATACTAAACACACCAGGAACCTCCCATACCAGAATAATAACAAGAAAGCAGGCTGTGATTTTGACTGCGATAACTGACCCATGTTCATTGTATTTGTTTAACAGTCCAAGTGTGCCATAAACCATTAGAGTGAAGAAGGTATGCATGGGGCAAATGTAATATAGCATGTAATGGTTATCAAGGACAATGCAGCAAAATGCCACAAAGAAATTAAGTCGCCACATCATCTGTTAAATATGACAAGAGTTGTCAGCTTATTTTAAAATGTGGTAGTTAATCATTAAATAAAGAGGAATTACTTACAAAAGAACAGTAATCACCTGAGCAAACCGTGCAAGGCTGAAATCCTTCCGGACATAGTAATAAGAGAAGTTTCCGAAGCCAGTCATCCACACATAGGCAGCAATAAAAACACGAATTGCATTATAAATTTCTTTTGCTTCAAAGTAGTGGTACATCAGAAACAGTACCTGGATATTGAGAAGGAAATCAAGCTGCATTTCTACTGGCAATATATTGGACTTCAGAAGTTACTCCTCATTTGCCAACTTAGAAAATATAGCATATTACAAACTACTACAAGAAAAGCTTCAAAGAAGTGTAGCATTTTGACAAATCACATAATAGGTGTAGGAAAAAAAAACAACCGGTGAAGGACAACAGATATGGTCGGGGATAAAGGTCACCTAGTCCGAGATTATTAAAATAAATAAAAAAATAAAAAAAATAACTCAACAGATTGCTAGAGAAGAAATACGCATGTGAAGAGAAACTACTGGGGATTTTCTTTGAAACAAAGAAATTAATAGCTCAATCAACAGCCATTTCTTACTAAGCACATTGCCACATCTATAGATAGGTGATTCATGCCAAGCAAAATTATCACATTAATAGCATTGAGTTGCAACTATCACTGGCGAACTCCCATGCTACAAGTTTGTCACTTTCAAGCAAACAGTTGATAGCTAGATGCATCATAAGGAATTCCCTCCTTTAACCAGTCTCCCAAATATTTGGTAGGCTATGATGACTCAAATGAGTTCACCATGGTGATCTAAGATCACTGGTGACCCAAATCCTAAAGTAATCGATCCCCAGTGATCTAAGATCACTGCATTTGGTAGACCATGGTCTAGTGATTAAAGATCTCTAAATACATTTATTAATTATATAAAATATATTATAATAAATTTATTAATAAATTTATTAATATATTAATTAATATATTTCATGAAAATATATTTATTAGTCTTATAATTTATTAATCGTATAAAGATATAATAATTTTTATACTTATAATATATTATTTTTAATACTAATATTTATTTTGATTAGAAAAATAAGGCAAATGGAAATAATATATTTAACAATTTTATTATATAAATGTAAAGTACAATAATATGTTTCTACTATAATTTAACATTATCATTGAATAATAATATGACCATAATATGATTAATAATATATATTTATTAATCATATAAAATATATTATAAAAAAATTAATATAGTAATTATTAATGTATTCCATGAAAATATATTTATTAGTCTTATAACTTATTAATCCTATAAAGATATAATAATTGTTATTATAGAATTAATATTTTATTTATACTTATAATATATTTTTTTTAATACTAACATTTATTTTGATTAAAAAATAAGATAAATAGAAGTATTATATTAAATAATTTTATTATATAAATATAAAGTACAATAATATGTTTATACTATAATTTAACATTATCATTGAATAATAATATGACAATAATATAATTAATAATATATCATAATATAATATATCATAAAAAATATAATATTATATATAATATTGGTATAATATATTAACGGTATATTGATATATTAATTTTTTTTACAAAACTGAAGGATATTTTTTTCATTAAAGTTCAATCCAAGATCATTATCCTGGGGTGATCTTCAATTTCCAACCTCAACGATGGGTATTCCATCATCGAGTTAGATGATGAATTGAGAAGTAGAGGTGATTTGGAATCACTACCACATAAGATCATCGTGGTGCAATCAAATGTGGTGATCTCATCACCTCTACTCACATCATCCTTGATCTTGAGAAGATCATCCCATACCAAACACCCCCTTAGGGTATTAACTAAATGACTTGTACCTTTAATGACCATAGAAATAGCACTACCAGCACCACCACCATCACTACCACAATGACAACAACAGCAATTAATAATTATAATAAAGGGAGCATTCAAAATCAATCTTGATTTGAGATAAAGGTTTGGGTCCAGATGTCTATATCTGGCCAAGATGATCTGATATTTCCACATCCCTAGAAACATTTGCTTTTGAAGAGTAGTTCTTAATACCCTATATGCACATTCAAACACTTTGATTACAACAATCTGTTGTAAAGAATGCATGGAGCAGTTGGGTCTCCCACAATTCAAAACATGTTTGGGATTTTGTGACTGAACACAAGTGCCAGTTAACATAAAACAATGAGAAGAGAACCAGAAACTAGGTGTAATGACATCTCATGGGACTGACTTCAATAGTATATACGATGAACTCAATGTACAAGCAAACAAGACAAAGTGGTATATTAATGATCATCTGGGTCTGATCTGGCAAAATAAACTAATTCATATTTGAGGTATCAGATGTTAAAGTGAAGGGAAAAAAGGACTCACATAGTATTAAATGAGATGGACCTTGAAGAGAAAAGGCATAACAATGTAATTACAAACCTGCATCCACCCCTTCCATTCCTCAGTCTGATGCCTATTGAGATACTGAATGGATTTTCCCGAGACTGGTGATTTATCATGGTGGACCGTAAGAGATGTCATTGCTGCAACAATGATGAGAAGAAAGTAGAGAAACAGGAAAATATCCCTGTTGTAATTCTGCAAATAGAAAACAGTGGTCAGATTAGACAGCCTTGTTGTTATTTAGACTGAAAATGGGTACAAAACATAGCTACAACTAGAAAAGTGCCAACTTTACTAAGACTCAGGGATAATCCTGTTAGTCCCATAAAATATACATGATCCATGCTCCTAAATGGATTAAGTGAATATCTAAATATTAAAGATGCATAAAAATGAAATGCAAAAGAAGATAAATGACTAATCTTCAAGCATGCTACTACTAGTTATCTTAGTGCTCATAATAAGGAAATTGTGATTAAGTATGGTTGCTATTTTGGTCTTACAATATGTCATTTTTGAGTTAGTATGTTGCTAGCAATTTTTTTAAGTAACTACCAATATAAGTTTTTTTTTTTTTTTTAATAACAAACTTGGTTCTGACAGGACAAGGGCTATCTGAGTCCTTTTATTAGTTGATTACTCAGATTTTTTTATTTAATATGCTTAGAATATAATTTAATAGAGTGGAAAATCTATATCTCTTTTAATTTCTCTCTCTTTAAGCGAGGCCTATGTGTTTCCTTTTTGCCATTGAATATAATTTCCTGAAAAGATTCACAAATAAATAGTATAAGTTCATTAGCTTTATTGATTGGCTTTGTCTAAGAATAAGTTTTGACTCCAAGGTAGTGCTTAAAATGAGACCTCTTGTATCTTGTTGGGATCCATAATCACCTTAGGATATATCACTAAGCAAAGAAAGTAACTTGCTCATAGTTTGACATGTGGTCTTTCATAATTTGAGATATCATTCTACTTCAATTTGGCCATGACTGCTATGCACCCAAAAAAGAATTCCTCTTATCCATGCTAATCCATTCTGAGGAAAAATGAAACCTTGCTAACCTTTTTTTTTTTTTTTTGGTAAAGAACCCTGCTAACCTTTTAAGACACTTAAAAGTCAAAACTATGTTCATATTCTAACAATTGCTTCATGAGTTTACCATACAACAGTGAAGCCTAAGAGAGTTGCATGTTCATGGATGCATGCATGTTAGGATAAATGCGACTTATTTTCTTGTTTACTACTGTTTTTCCAGAGATTCTGAAAGGTACAGTATACAACCAGCATTCTGATTTAAACATGTATAATGAATAAAAATTGTCAGAGTTCAGGATAAGTTAGACATTTCCAGCATCGGGTTCATGCTCAGATCACTTCGAAATTTCCTTTTATAAGAATTTAATTTTGAATATGAAGAAAAGCGAGTTTATAATTCCTGCTAAAGTACACCTCATGTCAACTTTTTTTAAATCTAGTTGATTGAAGCATATAGTTTCCTTTGTGAGGGATACAAAAGCACCTTTGCTGACTCTCCAAGGAGATTTGTACGATCGCAGATGTAAAAGCAAGCCAAGAAAGCTCCAAATTCTGATCTGAAAGTTATCAGCTCAAATCTATTAACACATTGTTGCTGATGAGTCCAAAAGTTCACAGCAGTTTCACTTACATGGCTCGTAATGTCAAACGGTTCTCTAGCAAGAAATCGTTGTCCATCAAAAAAAATCTGAGCAGCTCAACAAATAAAAAAAATGCCACTCGGTCAGGCTGAAATAAACACCAAAAACTTACATGTTAGGATATCAAGTACATTAAACTCATAAAACCTGACAAGGCTTGCCGATGCTTTGCGAGGTTTTGAAGAAGCTGCTGAGAGACCTCCTTCTAATAACTGAATTTTAGCTTCTTCAACAGGTGGGCTGATGTCCAATCCAACCAAATTGGCATCAGAAATCCTGCCACTACAAATCAAAGAAGGGATTTGGTTCATGCCCAGAGTTTAAGGGAGACAATTAGATATAAATATCCCAAAATATACATATGGTTATATTTCCAAAGGACATGCTGCAAATCATTGCAATATCTGATAAAGAAATAAGCCTCATGGGGCTGCATGAAGATAACCCCAAGAAAATGGGACCCCAAATGCATAAGTGCCAAGCTTTGATTGGATTAATCATCGAAATTTTGATGCCAAAAGAACTCTCAAATTTTGCTAATCTAAATACTACCAACAGACCACCAGTTCATGCAAAACTTGGGTTTTAAACATGAAAGATGATTCTCACTCACAAAATTCCGGGCTTAAATGATTCCACAATCTATTATATCCAGAAAAATGCTGAGCCACAATGAAATTGAAAAATTTAAAACACAAAGAACCAGGCTATACAACTAGCACATAGAACTAGCAAAAGCAAAATACAACATCTCATTATATATAACTCACTGTGAAGAACCCGAGTTCTTCCAGTACTTCAACAGCTCCGAATACACCCAAGCCGCAAATATTGGGATGAATCCGAGAAGCAGCGACACCTGCCATTGATACACTCACAAATTATATTAGCCAGCGCCTCCACCCTCAACCATATGAAACTGAACCATTTTCAGCAAATTATCACTCTAATTGCTTCAAGAACAGCATATATATTTCTTAAGCAACCAACGTTTAAGAATATAAATGCCAACAATTTCCCCTGTTTCGACTCAGAAACGTATCAGATGTCCAAATCTTTCGGGGAAAAGAAAGACTGCAACAATTTTCTTCGGATTCACGCACCTGTCCTGGAGTGATGGGCTCTGAAATCTTCATTGAAGACCACAAAGAAGAAACTCCACTGAGAAAAGAGATGCGAGTAAACGAGCAGTTTTAGGTCTAGTATTCACTTCAGAAATCAAAGGAAATCTCAGATAAGTTCTCTTTTCTCAGCAAGTTCACAGGAAAAACGTGGAGAGTACGGCGGAAATGGGGGGACAGATTCGGAGAATTTAGCGTGATCCTAAGACAAAGAAGGTAGATGGCGGAGTTGGGTAGTGGTCCACCGCACACCCGGTAGCTCTGCACCGCCTTCCGGAGCTGTGGAGCAGAAAGTGGCCTCACTAAGATCTCCGGACGTTTGCCGAATCCAAGCACAAGACAACGTCTGTTGTTGTGTCCATGTGCTGCAATTCTTTGTCTTGCTCGTCTCTGTTCATCCAGCATTTCATAATGCACTGTTTTGCGATCAAATAAATATATTAAAATAAAAATAATTTTTTAAAAAGTAACTTCTCAAGTAGTATTCTTTTTGCGAACTAAACAAGTTTGAAATGATAAAATATAAAAAATAAATACATTTTAGTATCATGTAAAACAAAAAAATAGAGTAAATATAAAGGACTGCACCTCACGTCAATGAATTGATCAATGAGGTTGGCAGTTCGAGATAATTTTTCAAAAAAGAACAAAATTATTCACGGTGATGTCAATATGAAATATTTATTAGAGAAGGTTGGCATGACAAGGAGAAATGGCATTTATATGCAAGGACAAAATCAAGAAATAGGAGATGGGTTGATGTTTATTTAGATGATAGAAGGAAGAGCGAATTGAGGACACTAAGATACTAGGCTTGGATCAAATTAATGGCAAGATAGGATCCTAGTAAGTTGATATATTTAAAAAATAATGTATTATCATTATTGTTTAAGTTCTTCAATGGAGAAAGCATCCTAGATGAATGTGCACACATTTTTATATTATAATATTGAGAAACACCTAAAATGCCTGGTTTTGGTTCTTGAGCAAGGACTAGATTTCTATTAAAACTATTGGTGGCTTAATGTTCTCTGTTGCTCAAGTATGGGTTTGACCATGTCTAATATCCAACCTAATAAGCTTTTAGATTCAGTTTTAGGATCTAGATTTGACCCACTGACTAATCAAAGCATCTTATGAAGATTTGATTCATATTTGATTCCTGAGTCAAAAAGATTCGATTCATGGAAACCTAAAATCTTGGCATCCAACCTCACAAAATCAGAGAAGCATGGACCTACATTGTCTTGTCCAAGCTTGCAACAAGAACCATGGCACAAGCCTCCCTTAGAATGATATTTGGCCATAAGAGCGTCAAGCTCAAGGGAATATGATATTTTTGCATAGCATCCACTAAAAAAAGATACTGGGCCGCAAATATTAGTGTAAACTTAACTTGCAAGCCCATCATACCTGGTTTCATTGTTGGTCCAGTACTGGAAACTAGCCTTCTTGCTGCTGGTTTTAGAAGACTTTCAAGATATTCCATGTAACAATTATGTGATTTGGTTCACCTGATATTGCTTAGATTTTTAGAAATTTGATGTGGCTTGTGAATACTTGTCTCCATGTGATTACTAAAGAAATTTTGATTTCTAAATTGTTTTACCCTAGAGTAGGTTATTGAAGAGAGCCTGGGGTCCTGACTGATGGGAATGACTCATCTATCTCCTTTCAATTTCAATTTCATGACTCACCTGATAGATCATCCCTAATGTCCTGCGTTTCAATTATTGGCATGTTTTGCAGAAAGAAAATGGCAGGATCAAGTACTTTCAACTCATATTTGAATATCTAAACCATCTAGCACAGGATGCCAATGCAACTATCCATTTATTAGCTTGCTTAAATCAATTCTCAAAATAATAGCCCAAAAAGTTCATAAAAAAGAAACAACTAAGCTCCTATGTCATTATTATCTAGACTTGGCTTTGTAGCCTCATTAGCGCCAAAGAGACCCAACATGCCAATTATAAATACTGCTTGTCATACATCCAATCCTTACCTATCAAATCAATCCCACAACAAAAATCAAGGCCCATCTAGGTAGCAACTCTGCTTGGGTGTTAAGAGCATCATGATAACCCTACATGGGTCCATATTATTTATATCAAGATCACCTAAAGAAGGTAATATCTTTGTTGGTACAAAAATCTGCTTGCGCCGGAGAAGCTGGAGTCGGAGAAGTCGCGGTCGCCGTCGGGACCTGCAAAGGAAGTCTAAACCGGAGGTGGGGTTGCTCCGGCAAGACCCTCCGATGTTCAAGTCAGTTCTCTGCCTCAACAAGAATGGAGTGCTCGAACGGAGAATTTAGCAGAGTTTTGAGATAAGAAATGAGCTTATAGAATAACGTATCTGGGTCCCCCTTTTATAGACGGAGGAGGCAACGGATTGATGGTGACATTTGTAACCATCTGGTAGTGGGCTGCCCATGGTCAGGAGAATTTATTGCGAAGGGTAGTGGAGTAGACCCGTGGCTATTGTCATGGCCTGCCACGTAGAGCCTGTTGCAGGTAATGGAGCGGCGTCCATTGCCGCTAGTTGTCAGGGAGTAGTGGAGTCGCGCAGCACCTACCGCAGGGAGCGGAGCAGAATCGTGGCCGTTGACACAGCCTGTCAGAGAGTAATGGGTCCGCCGCAGGGGGTGATGGAGCCATGCAGAATCCGCTACAGGAAGTGGAACAGGATCATGGTTGTTACTGTGACCTGCCAGGGGGCGCGGATCTGTTGATTGAAGCTCGGCAGCGGTCAGAGTCCGGCCTCTGTAGAGGTCCGGGAGGGGTCCTCCTTGCGGTTGGGGTCGTGGGTGGAGCCCGACTTTCGTGGGAGTCCGGGCGGAACCCTCTCGGAGCTGAAGTTGCGGGCGGAACCCGGCTCCTGTAGGAGTCCGGGCGGAGTCCTCTGCAAACAAAGTTGAAGGTGAAGTCCGGCTCCCGTAGGAGTCCGGACGGAGCTTACCAGCAGTTGATACTGAGAGCGGAGCCCGGCTCCCGTAGGAGTCTGGGCGGAGTCCTCTGCAAACAAAGTTAAAGGTGAAGTCCGGCTCCCGTAGGAGTCTGGACGGAGCTTACCAGCAGTTGATACTGAGAGCGGAGTCCGGCTCCCGTAGGAGTCCGGACGGGGTCCTCTGCAAACAAAGTTAAAGGTGAAGTCCGGCTCCCGTAGGAGTCCGGACGGAGCTTACCAGCAGTTGATACTGAGAGCGGAGCCCGGCTTCCGTAGGAGTCCGGGCGGAGTCCTCTACAAATAAAGTTAAAGGTGAAGTCCGGCTCCCGTAGGAGTCCGGACGGAGCTTACCAGCAGTTGATACTGAGAGCGGAGCCCGGCTCCCGTAGGAGTCCGGGCGGAGTCCTCTGCAAACAAAGTTAAAGGTGAAGTCCGGCTCCCGTAGGAGTCCGGACGGAGCTTACCAGCAGTTGATACTGAGAGCGGAGCCCGGCTCCCGTAGGAGTCCGGGCGGAGTCCTCTGCAAACAAAGTTAAAGGTGAAGTCCGGCTCCCGTAGGAGTCCGGACGGAGCTTACCAGCAGTTGATACTGAGAGCGGAGCCCGGCTCCCGTAGGAGTCCGGGCGGAGTCCTCTTGAGGTCGAAGTTGTCAGCGGAGTCCGGCTCCCGTAGGAGTCCGGACGAAGTCTGTCTGCAGTCGTTGGAGTCGTCGGCGGGGCCCGACTCCCGTAGGAGTCTGGGCGGAGCTGTCTTGTAGCTGAAGTTGATGGTCGTCAAGGATGAAGTCCAGCTCCCGTGGGAGCCCGGGCGGAGATTTCTTTTAAGGTTGGCCTTGCTGGCGGAGCCGTTGATTCTGTGGAGGACTTCGGCTGGGGGTATTTTATACCCAACAATCTTTATTGAGGATAATTTCTGATTCTTGCGTTTCATTGTTCTCCAATAGGAGTATATATAGATTACAAGGTCTAGTTATTGTAGCAATTACAAGAAGAAGGAATATCTCGATTACATACTAAGTAAAGATAAACCAAATGTAGAATAGCTAAATAAGGAGAAAGACCAAATAGGAGTGCCAGCCAAATATGAATATGTGTTGACTTGCTAAACATAGAAAAGAGCCAAATAAGAGTGCAAGCCAAAATAGAATATTGGGTTGGAATGAGTGTGTGCTGATACACCCCCTCAAGATGAAGAATCGGGAGCACGAATCTTCAGCTTGTCCCTTAGGAACTTAAAATGGGAGGTACCCAATAGCTTGGTGAGAATATCGGCAAGCTGATCTTGAGTGGAGATAAACTGAACAGATAGTTGATGTCTTGCAACACGTTCACGAACGAAATGAAAATCAATTTCGACATGCTTCGTGCGAGCATGGAAAACAGGATTGGCTGACAGATAAGTGGCCTCAATATTGTCACACCATAGAATCGGGGGACCATGTAAGGGATGGCCAAGTTTCTGAAACAATGACTCAAGCCAGATAAGTTCAGCTGATGCATCTGCTAAGGCTTTATATTCAAACTCTGTGGACGAGCGGGCAACTATTTTCTGTTTACGAGATGCCCAAGAAATGAGATTGGGGCCGAAAAAAATTGCATAGCCCCCAGTGGAACGCCTATCAGTCCCACTACCCGCCCAATCTGCATCCGAGAAAGCTTGGAGAGAGCGAGAGGTGGATCGGTGAATGTGTAACCCATGATCAGCTATAGCTTGAAGGTACCGTAAGATGCGTTTGACCATAATCCAGTGATCAGTATTAGGAGACTGCATAAACTGGCATACTTTATTCACTGCAAAGAAAATATTCGGACGTGTCAATGTAACATACTGAAGAGCCCCAACAATGAAGCGATACTTTGTGGGGTCCGGATGGGGAGCACCCCCTGAATCAGAATCCTTTGTCATGGCCATTGGGGTCTGAACAGATTTACAATCAATCATGCCTGCCTTTAAAAGAAGATCTTTAATGTAGCGGTTTTGAGATAATAATAATCCAGTAGAGTTCCGAACAACCTCAATTCTTAAGAAAAAATGGAGATCACCAAGATCCTTAATAGAAAATTCCTTAGCAAGCTGTTGAAGGAGAAGAGAGATCTGACTGGAGTCATTGCTGGTTACCAAAATATCATCAACATAGATGAGCACATAGAGGACATGAGACCTCATCCTTAAAATAAATAATGAAGGATCAGTTTTGCTAGCAACAAACCTTAGTCGGAGAAGAAACTGGGAGAGACAGTGAAACCAGGCACGAGGTGCTTGTTTTAACTCATATAAAGATTTGTGGAGATGACAGACATAATCTGGATGGTCGCGGTCCTCAAATCCTGACGGTTGGGACATGTAGACTTCTTCTGTTAGGTTGCCATGTAAAAAGGCATCATGAACATCTAATTGCCGGATGGACCAATCTTGAGAGATTGCAATACTTAGAATAGACCGAATGGTGGTAGGTTTGATAACCGAACTGAATGTCTCGTTGTAGTCGAGGCCAAGTTGCTGATGAAACTCTTTAGCAACTAGACGCGCTTTGTAACGCTCGAGAGACCCATCAGCTTTTCTCTTGATCCTGTACACCCATTTACATCCGACCAAATTCTTTTAATGAGATGAACGTGGAACAAGAGACCACGTACCATTACGAATTAAGGCATTAAATTTTTCAGTCATTGCAGCACGCCACTCAGAGTGTTTAGAGGCTTGAGTAAAGCAAGTAGGTTCTATGGTGAGGATAGTGGTGGTGAGGGCGGATGGCTGGTTGGAACGGGGTCGAAGTACCATGGAATGTGTACGGGTGGGTTGGGCAGGTGGGTCAGGGGAGGTTTTGTCTTGCTAGGAGCTATTTGTAGGGGAAGGTGGTAATCTGGTCCGAATAGGTGCAGAGTCGTTAATCTAAAAGGGCTTGGAGTGGGACGGTCATAGGAGAAGGTGTTGAGGCAGACCGAGAAAAGGGGGATGCAGCCGATGATGAGTTGGACAGACGATGCAAAGGAGAATGTGGAATCGGTGGAGGAACGGATGGTAGTGGGGTGGCCTCTTGTAGAGGTTGAAGTAATGTAATGCCCCAAGGTGGGGAAGAGGGAGATGATGGTGGTGGACAAGTTAATGAAGACTGAGATTGAAAAGGAAAGATAGATTCGTCGAAGCGAACGTGCCTAGCGATATATGTACGATTTGTCTTTAAATCGAGACATCGATAGGCACTATGAGAGGGACTATAGCCGAGAAACACACACGGTTGAGATCGATACTCCATTTTATGCCGAGTGTAAGGACGAAGAAGAGGATAGCAAAGACACCCAAAAATTCGTAGGAAGACATAAGATGGTGGTTTGTTGTGAATGAGTTCGAAGGAGGATACATCACTAGAGACTTTAGATGGCATCCTATTAATGAGAAAAACAGTCGTTTCAAAGGCATAGTGCCAGTATGACATGGGCACGGATCCATGAGCAAGAAGGGATAGGCCGGTTTCCGTAATATGACGGTGACGACGTTCGACAGTCTCTTGTTGCTCGTGGGTGTGAGGAGCAGCAACACGATGGGTAATGCCAATTTTACGAAAAAATTGAGGAAGAGAGCGAAATTCTCCTCTCTAGTCAGTTTGGATTGATTTAATAGTACGAGAGAAATACCGTTCAACCAAAGTTTGAAATTGTAAGAAAGTAGAGAATACATCAGATTTGCGTATTAATGGATAAAACCAAATATATTTACTTTGATCATCAACAAAAATTATGTAGTAGCGGTGTCCTAACAAAGATGGAGTAGGGGAAGGACCCCAAACATTACTATAAATAAGATCTAATAAAAACTGACTGCGACGATGGGACGGAGGTAAATGCAACTTACTAGACTTGCCTAATTGACATGAGGGACAAAGGGGACGAAGATGTGCAGACTTGCAGGGTAGATTATTGGTCTTCACCATGGAGCGAAGCAAGCGATAATGGGGATGGCCCAAACGGTTGTGCCAGCCATCAAGAGTGGTGCTCTCGGCTACGTGAACAGATGCAGACAACGGAGAAGGACTGGAATGGAGAGTGTATAATCCTCCTTTACTCAGACTGGATAACACTATAGTCTTGGTAGTTCGATCCTTCACAAGAAAATAAGAGGGGTGAAATTCAAAAAAGACATTGTTGTCTTTTACAAACTGTTGTACGGAAAGTAAATTTTTAGAAATAGAAGGAACGTGTAAGATGTTAGATAACTGAAAAGAAAGAGAAGAGTAGGGAGAGGAAAAAGAACTATGACCAATATGTGATATATGTAATCCCTTACCATTGCCTACATGCACCTGATCAGGACCAGTGTACTCATCATAGGAGGACATAGAATGAATGTCAGGAGTGATATGGTGAGATGCTCCTGTATCTGGGTACCAAGTGAGAGCAGTGGAGGGGTGAGGGGTAGGGAGAAGTGGTGGATTAGGGTGACGTTGAGATGGATTTGGATTTGGATATGGTGAATATGAGAAATTGGTATTGGGTTGTGGAGAGAAAAAGTATGGATATGGTTGCTGAGGGCGATAGAAGCAGGTGGCATTAGAGTGGTTGTTACGATTGCAAAACGAACACCATTGAGAACCACGGCCATCAGGTGGACCAGAACGACCACGACCTCGACCAAACTTGCCACGTCCTCCACGACCTCGAGTAAAGCCACGGCCAATAGAGGGCCTAGGGTCATTAGAAGAATGGACGAACCGTTGAGCAGTATTGACGGTAGGATTGGTAGGAGTGGCATCAGCAACAGTTAATTTTCTAAATGCCCGCATGCTTTCATGGCTAAGTAACAACCCATGAAGTTCAGTGTATGTCGGAGGGGTGTGTCGGTTGAGAATGCCAGAGACCGCATCTTGTAGATCATCACATAGAGCACGCAATACATGAAGATTAAATTCGGTTGGCTTGAGGGCATTACCAGAGGCAGCAAGATCATCAGCTACAACTTTGACACGTCGGAGCAGAGAGGTGACGGTCTCATCTGGTTTTTGATGTAGATTCTGCAACTCTAGATGCAGAGACATGAGCCTGATAGGAGATGCTGAACCAAAGGCTTCATGAAGAGTGGTCCAGCACTCAAAACTAGTTTCTTTGTCAAGAAGAAGAGGAACCAAATCTTCAGATAATGAAGCAACAAGAAGGCTTACGAGTTGGGCATCTTGTTGTTGCCAAGCAGTAGCGGCAATCGGATCGATGGGCTGTGGGTGAGAGCCATCAAGGAACCCAAACAGGCCTTGACCCTTTAAGAAGGGAGTAATTTGCTTTCTCCAAATCAAAAAATTGGATGCATTTAATTTGATAGATAGAAAATGCTGTGCCGATGGAAAGGTGAGAGGGGTCGTTGTGTTGGGTGGAGGAGGAAAAGAGGGTTTGGAGGAGGTGGAGATAGATGAACTGGTGGCCATGAGAGAGCACAGAAGGAGGAAGAAGAAGAGATGCTCGTTGGAGCTTCAAGGCTCTGATACCATAAAGAAGGTAATATCTTTATTGAGGATAATTTCTGATTCTTGCGTTTCATTGTTCTCCAATAGGAGTATATATAGATTACAAGGTCTAGCTATTGTAGCAATTACAAGAAGAAGGAATATCTCGATTACATACTAAGTAAAGAGAAACCAAATGTAGAATAGCTAAATAAGGAGAAAGACCAAATAGGAGTGCCAGCCAAATATGAATATGTGTTGACTTGCTAAACATAGAAAAGAGCCAAATAAGAATGCAAGCCAAAATAGAATGTTGGGTTGGAATGAGTGTGTGCTGATATCACCCAAAATCTTTAACAAATTGTGCATAAAATAAAATCATTGAATTGTAGAAGATATTGGGATCATGTTTGACCCTTTATGAAAAGAGTTTTGATTAATGTAATCTTTTAGGCATGCAACTTCACGTAATTTTAGGAAGCATGGACCTATCTTGATTCACCAGCCTAACCCAAGATAATCTATCATGAAAATTTTTAACTTGGCTTGTGGTCCTATTACACACACTAGTAGCTCTTGGCAACTGAAATTTGAAATTAGCCTCTATTTGCTGTTTTTGGTACAAGACACGCTGTCAAGGCAATCAAATGCAACAATGTATGATTTAGTTTATCCATTGGCACTTAATTTAATACAAATTAGCCCTAATGTGGCTCATGGGAAAGTTTGCTTGACCGTGTAACTCTCTCCAATCATTCCACTTTACCGGCCGATTCCATGTTTTTTTTTTGGATTGAGCGATATCCGTGTTAGATAAAGCCATGTATATAAAAAAACTTAAAAACTGCTGATTTGATTGTGATATATGTGGCTGATTATATAGAAACTACATTATGGACTGTTGTGATAAGTATTCCTTCTAATTTTTTTGTATATTTAATTTTTTAATTACTATAAATATATTTTTATTAGATTAGTATAATAAGTTCATCTAATAAAAAAAATAAAATAAATTATATTTCTAGTCCGTAAACTAAATTAAAATTTTTTTAATGATCCTTAAATTACAAAATCCTAAACTTTAGTTACTGTACTTTCTAAATTATTTTAATATAGTCCATTCTCCGAATTCAGATTACTTTCTCTCACCGAAAATTTTAGTTGGCAATAATCAGTAGTTACATGGCAAAAAATGTCTGATGAATATGGCATGATCATAGATGATGTGGCATAAATGGTATGGTACATGCACGATGATATTACATAGATGATGATGTGGTATTTGATATAAATTTTTTTCGAAAGTATCAAATTATCAAGAGACATGTCAGCACTCATAAATAACGTGGCATAGATGGCATGACACATGCATGATGATATGGCATGGATGATGATGTGGTATCTGACGTAGTATTTTTTCAGTAGTGTATGATCATTTAGTGACATGTCAACGCCCATAGGTGATATGACATGGTGATAATGTGAAATTTTTTTGAAAAATATCCAATCACCAAGTACCATGTTAGCAACCTAGTACCACATCAACACTCATATGTCATATCATCACCCATGCCACATCATCATCCATATACCATAAATTATATTTTTCATCCTCTAAGTTTCATAAATATTCTTAAATGGTCTTTATACTTTAAAAAAATTCTAATTAGGTCTTTTGATTTTCTAGTGTGATTTAGTTTAATCTTTTTAGCAAGATGGCAGAGAAGATGATGATTCTGATGCAGGATGAGTCATTGGATGTATTTAAAAAGTCAAATATGCAGCAGTATTCAAAACAGAGAATCAGATCCAGATCCAAATTATGGTCTCAAAGCAGATCAGGTTTAGAGATTTGAAAATCGTTATTATGAACACAGCAACGACAATAAAAAAGTATGTGGACTCGGCATTCTTGATTTTGTCGTTATCAAGTTCGCTATCACTGCTGATTTTCTCTTTGAAAAAGAATAGGTCAGTAATCGTAGACTATACAAATAAGGATCTCAGACATTTGCTCCAACTGGAGTAAAGTAAATCTCCTAATTAGGATCTCAACCATAGAATAGATCTCCTAATTCTCAAATATGATTTAATTTAAACTAATATGATTTTGATAATTAAAATTAATACAAAAAGATAAACTAAAAATAAAAATTTATTTTGATAATATATTATTATATTATGATTTTACTCAATCTTCAATCATACTCTTGACCTATCCTATTTTTTCTTTTACCTTACATCAGAATAAATATAAATATATATAAGAAAGAAAATTTACATCATCATGACTCACATGTAACACCCCATCATACGTATATAATAGACATAAATGTACAAAGCAAACATAGAAAGTTTGATTTGAACTTAAGAAGAATAAAAGCAAAAAAGGATAAACAAAAGAAAAAGAAAATAATATTTATTTTTGATTCATTTATTCTCTAGGCTTCTCTATGCTATTAAATACCTGAGATCTTTAGTTACATAGTCAATGATTACCAACTTACACTTTTTCAAGGAGAAATTTGACAGCAACAGTAAGTTTAGCAACAGTAAAATTGAGAACGTTAAGCCTGCATACTTTTTCGATGTCGTTGCTATGTTTATAATAGCGATTTTCAAATCTTTGAACCTGATCTGCTTTGAGATCATCTTCAGATCTGAACTCGGCTCTTTGTTTTGAATACTGCTATCATTTTTGATTTTTTGAATGTATCTAATGACTCATCCTGCATTAGAATCACCACCTTCTCTACCATCCTATTGAAAAGATTAAATTAAATTATTCTAAAAAATCAAAGAACCTAATTAGAGGTTTTTTAAGTATAAGGACCATTTAAGAATATTTATAAAATTTAAAAGATTAAAAAAATAATTTATGGTATATGAGCGATAATATGGCATGAATGATGATAAAGCATATAGGTGCTGATGTGGCACTAGATTGCTGATATGACACTCAATAATTAAATACTTTGAAAAAAATTCATATCAGATATCACATCATCATCCATGCCACATCATCTATGCCACATTACCTACGAGCACTTATGTATAACTAAATGATTGATACTATTGAAAAAAAAATGCTACGTCATCACCTATGCCATATCATCATGCATGCGCTTCGTCATTTATGCCATGTCATCTATAAGTGTTGATATGTCTCTTAGTGATTGGATACTTTTAGAAAAAAAAATCTATATCAGATGCTACATCATCAATCATGCCATGTCAGCAAATAAAAACTTTTACTTATTATGCCACATCATCATTCGTATGCCACGTTATTTATACCAAGATATATTTATCAATTTTCACTATGTAAGCAATGGTTATTGCCGGATAAGATTTTTGATAAAAAAAAAATGATCGGAATTCAAAAAAAGGATTATATTAAAACCATCCAAAAAATATAGAAACTAAAATTTAGGATTGAATCATTCAAAAAAATCTAATTTAATTTAAAAATTAAAAATATAATTGATTTTAAAAAAAAATTATGTACCCTCAAAACTCAACTCATATTTTAATACACGAACCATGTAACATAGCATATGGAAATCAGATTACCTACCAACCTTACCTAGTTACCTTAACCTATCAAATCCTAACACAACAACTCATAAAGCTACACAAAATACCAAATAAGCTACCCTCCATCTGAAAGACCTCGAAGATCATGGCTTGTGTGGCTTGATAGTCCCGCAGGGTATCAACCAGACCTGTCAGACCAATGGAGCGCACTGGTTTCCCTACAGGACAAATTTGCATCCAATTGTCCACCAAACAATATAAACATCCAAGTCGCAGCCATCAAATCAATCACTCCAAGAAAACCTACCATATAAAGCCAATCCGACGGTTACCTACCCAAGATTCGGAGTACGAATATTTTATCTAATTAATTTTAAAAAAATTATTTATAAAAATAATTTAATTTTTAATTTATTTATTAAAATAATATAAATAATATAAAATATTATTCAAAATGACGTGATGATCATGTCACCGTCCTATTTCATCTATTTTTTATGTGAATAAAAAAAAATAAAATTATCAAATCGGATGACGTTTTAAAAAAAAGCATTTGAAATGATATTTTTAAAAACATCATTTCAAATAGTATTTTTTAAAATATCATTTGATTTGATAATTTTAATTTTTTTTAAATAAAATAAAAAAATAAAAATTATAATTTTAAATTTTTTAAAAAATAAAAATTATAATTTTGATTAAAATAAAAATCATCATTTCAAATTAATATCTCTATTTTAAATTATCTTTTTAAAAAATATCTAAAAAAATTGATGTAAAAAAAATAAAAATATCATAAAAAATTAAAAAAAATAAAAATTATAATTCTAAATTTTAAGAAAATAAAAATTTTAATTTTAATTCAAATAAAAATCATCATTTCAAATTAGAATTCTTTTTAAATTAATTTTTTTAAAAAAAATACCATAAAAGAAGAAAACAATGAGAAAAAAATAAAAATTTTAATTTTAATTCAAATAAAAAATATCATTTTAAATTATTTTCTCCATTTAAAATTAATTTTTTTAAAAAATATCCCAAAAGAAATCTCAAAAAATTAAAAAATTAAAAAAAATCATAAAAAAAATGAAAAAATGAGATAAAAATAAAAATTATAATTTTAAATTTTAAAAAATAAAAATTTTAATTTTAATTCAAAAAAAAATATCATTTCAAATTACTAAATTAATTTAATATTAACTTTTTAAAAAATATTTCAAACAAAGGAAAAAATACCTAAAAAAATGCCAAAAAGGGTAAAAATGGAAGAAAATTAAGATTATAATTTTAAATTATAAAAATTTTAATTTAAATTCTAAAAAATTAAAAAAAATAAAAATACCATAAAAAAGTGAATAAAAGGGGAAAATGAAAAAAATAAAAATTATAATTATAATTTTTTTTAAAAAAATTAACTTTAATTCAAATAAAAATTATTATTTTAAATTACTATCCTCATTTTAAATTAATTTTTTTATTAAAAAATAGCATAAAAATAACTAAAAAAATAAAAAAAAATAAAAAATACTATAAAGAAATAAAAAAATGAAATAAAAATACCAAAGGGGATGGAGTTTTTGAAAACGCCGTCCCTTTTGGTGTTTTTGTAGCTTAAGATCCAAAAATAAAAAAGAAAACCTCCCTCTTCTCCCTCTTCTCCGGCGTGTCCCTCTTCTCCGCATCTTCCTTCTCCTCTCCGACGGCACGACGGCGAGCTCCCGACGGTGGTGAGCTCTCTTTTCCTCTCTCTCTCCCTCTTTTTTCTTGATCTACCAGCGACAGACGGCCGACGGCGGGCCCACGCGCCCCCCCATGTGGTTGGTCCGTCGATGGGCCACTAGCGGCCGCCCCGCCCCTCCCTTTGGCCGGTCGTCCCCTCTCTTTCCTCTTTTTCTCTCACTCTCCCTCTTCCTTCCGTCTTCCTCTCTCTCCCTCTTTTTCCTTGACCCGCCGGTGACAGTCGGCCAGTGGTGGTCCCGCGTGCCCCCCCATGTGGTTGGTCCATCGGTGGGCCACCGACGGCCGCCCTGCCCCTCCCCTTCCCTTGGCCGATCGCCCTCTCTCTTTCCTCTTCCTCTCTCTCTCCCCCTCTTCCTTCTCTCTTCCTCTCTCTCTCCCTCTTTTTCCTTGGCCCGCTGGCGACAGCCGGCCGGCGGTGGTCCCGCATGCCCTTCCATGTGGTTGGTCCGTCGGTGGGTCGATGGCGGCCACCCCGCCCCTCCCTTCCCTTGGCCGACCACGCCTTCCTTCTCCTCTTCCTCTCTCTCTCTCTCCCTCTTCCTTCCCTCTTCATCTCTCTCTCCCTCTTTTTCCTTGGCCCGTTGGCGATAGCTGGCCGACGGCAGTCCCGCGCGCCTGCGGCGGCCCCCTGCGGGCCCCGGGTGGTGGCCCCACGGCGGCCCATCCCCACCTGCGGTGGCCCCTCCCCGACGGTGGCCCCGCGGCGTGGGCCCGATAGTGGCACCCCGCCGTGGGCCCCGACGGTGGCCCTGCGGCGGCCCCTCGGTGACAGGCTGCGGCGGCCCCCCGGTGGTAGCCCATGCGGCCCTGCGACGTCCTTCTATTTCGATCTTTTTTTTTTATTTTTATCTCATTATTTTTTATTTTTATCTCATTAAATTTAGATTTATTTTAAAATTCGATTCGATCCTAATTTAAAAATTTTAAAATATATTACATTTCATTAAAACGTAGACCTGTCAGTTGATCAATGTAGAATATTCTACGATATTCGTATAAAATATATATTTGATTATATATTTTTATATGGATACCGTAAAATATATATATTGGTCAATTGATTGTCCAGTTTGGAAATTACATTTAATTCTATAGGTAATTACATTATTCGAACGATATGCAGAAGGTTCGAGAGAAATTTCGGACAATATTTTTCTTTAGTTCTCCTCACATATTTTCAATCGTATGGAGAGAACTAAGAAAAAATACTGCTAAAATTTTTTTCGATCCATGTTGCGTATCGTTTGATTAATATAATTAATCTATAAAATTAATATAATTTTCGAATGGGATAGGATCTATCTGTACCTATTTATTGATGATATGATGCATTTATCATATAAATCTTTTGAAACGATAAAATAATTAGTAATACTAAATTTTTTGATTTTGATTTTGTCATAGATTTCTCTGAGAAAATAGCCGGTACTCA
This sequence comes from Elaeis guineensis, assembly GCF_000442705.2. Taxonomy (NCBI): domain Eukaryota; kingdom Viridiplantae; phylum Streptophyta; class Magnoliopsida; order Arecales; family Arecaceae; genus Elaeis; species Elaeis guineensis. The sequence goes on from NC_026002.2 coordinate 29,763,242, forward strand.
AGTTCGTGTACTATTGTATTATGATGACATGATACAGAATGACGAAATTGGTGTGCAGTACACTCACCCTGCAAATCGGATGATTAGAGTATTTTCATCATTATCATGTCAAGAATTATTGGATCATTTATATAGCAGTATTTCTGTAGACAAAGAAAAATATGAAATAAAATTGAAATGAAAATCTTCTAATATGTCGGGACAGTTAATGCAGACCAAGTATATCTTAGTTCCAATTGATGATGATAAAGATGTCGAAAAAATACTGACCTTTCTTTTGAAATATTCAGAATATCGATTTTTAGAATTATATATTGAAAGGAAGATGTACCGAGCTTTGGATACTATAGTCAGCTTTTAACTCAAGCGGATAATAATGTTGGGCCTTCCTCACCTTTCGTAACTCCTATGGTGCAAACCGATAATGTTGAGGTCGTATTTGCAGAACAATATTCCACTACTGTCGGTCCTAGTTGTCCAATTATTCAGAGTCCTATGGTGATTTTTTTTGTATCTTCTGCTATGGTGACTTCTCCTTTGCTAGAAGTAGTGGTAAGTGTGGAAGACGATACTCATATAGGGAATGATGACTAGGTAGTCGGTGGAATAAATTCTGATAATCTAAGCTTTGAGTCAGATGAAAGTGGAGATGAAGACTATTGGATGGATGAGGACACTAGCAGTAATGATGATGATGGTGAAGATGAGAATGATAATGAAGATGTTCAGGCTAATATTAATGTGGAAGAACCTCAACCTCATTTGCACGAACCCCTATAATTTTTTAACGATATAAATTTAGATGATGGTGGTTGTGTTAGTGCTGGTCGAAAATTGAACTCTGACTATCAGTTTTGGGACTCCTCGATGACTGAATTTTCTAAAGATATAATGTTTGAGAGTAAAGATTATGTAAGGAGAGCTGTTGATCTTTATCACATTATGAATTATCGGACATACAATGTAGTTCAGTCGCATTCAAAATTATGGTCCGTACGATGCGCATCATCAAATAATGTTCAAAATTATAAATGCAGGCTTCGTGCTGCATTGTTGAAAAAATATGGATATTTTCAAATCACAAAATATGAGGATCCTCATACTTGTTTGTTTACGGGGTTGAGTCGAGACCACAAACATGTCAGTGGAAGGATGATTGGCACACTAGTCCGATATATTATTGAGAAAGATTCTGGTGTTAAAGTTGAAGCTATTGTGGCAACCGTTAATGATCAATTTCAATATACAGTGTCATACAGGAAAGCATGGTGTGGAAAGCAGAAGGCATTGGTTGATATTTATGGAGAATGGGAACCGTCTTATGCTAAATTATCCTATTATATGGCTGCACTTCAACATGCAAATCTCGATACAGTTGTTTCATAGAATTTTTTTCAAACTGCGAATTCTTATGTCTGAGTTTTAAATTATATTTTCTGTGCTTTCAAATTATCCATCCAAGATTTTACGCACCGCTGTCCTGTAATCAGCATTGATGGCACACACTTGTATGGAAAGTTTAAAGGTAAGATGTTAATTGTAACAGAAATTAATACAGAGAATGAGATATTTTCATTAGCATATGCAATTGTGGATGAGGAGACGACTGCAAGTTGGAGTTGATTTCTTTTCCAGCTCAGAACACATATCGTCAAAGATAAAAATGGAATATGCTTAATTTCTAACAGGCATCCAGGTATATTAAATGCCATCGCAGATGAGTCTATTGGATGGAGTCCACCACGTGCCTATCACCGATACTGCTTAAGACATATCTGCAATAATTTCAATACTCATTTTAAAAATGTGCAGTTGAAAAGAGCAGTATGACAAGTAGGAAGCACTCATCAAGTTTGCAAGTTCAACTTTATCATGGGTAGGATCAGAATAGTGAATAAAGAGGCTTGGAATTGGTTGTCTGAATTAGAAAAGGAGAAGTGAACGTTGGCACATGATGATGGCCTGCGCTATGGTGTCTTAACTATAAATTTATCAGAGATTTTTAACAGTGTTTTACGAAGAGCTAGAAATGTGTCAATTACAGCTTATGTTCAAATGATATTTTATCGTCTTGTGAAATACTTCAATATGAGGCATACCCAAGCCTTGAGATATATAGAGGAGAATCTAAATAATCTTTTTACTCCTCATGTTGCAATTAAGATTGCTGAAGATCAAGTTAAAGCTAACCAGCATCGAGTAACAGCATTCAACCTTCAAAGAGGTATATATCAAGTACTTACGAGGAGAACAAGCGCAGGATTACGAGGTAGAAAAAATTCTCATACTATTACTTTAGCTGAAAGAAAATATTCTTGTGAAAAGTAGAGCATGTACAAATATCCATGTTCTCACATTTTATCTGTGTCAAAAAATTGCTGTACATTTTAGTGGGTTTGTGAATGATGTATATACAATTTAGCATATATGAATGCTTGGAGCGGCGACTTTAATCCATTACCACATGAAGATTATTAGATGCATACACGTATATTCAAATATATTTCTGATCATCATCGTTTGAGACCCAAGCAGAAAGGTAGACCAAAGTCAACAAGACTACGAAATGAGATGGATGATAGGCAAATAAGAAGTAAGAACCACTGTGGTATTTCTCATAAAATAAATGGCTATCATATTTCTTATTTTTTTAATACATTTGTGATAATATCTTTATTTTAGATTTATTAGCGTATTATGGCTTACGATCTGTGGCATTCCGATCCTCGAGACAGTAGTATTCTTATACTGTAGGAGCACCATCGATCACAGACTATTTTAGATGGTGGCGTAAGCATTCCAATCATACTCTTACTATTTATATTTTTTTAAAAAAATTATATACGTTATCTAATTATTATATTTTATTGCAAGAGCCCAAACACTTTCATCTACGACGATCCGATGCTGACTTCTGGAGGACAGAGGACATCCCACATAGAGTGCTGGATTATTTACGATATCTTAGATTCTATGAAGTATATCAGATTGGTCGTATACAAATGGATGTTGGTCTTATTACTGCTTTGCTTGAGAGATAGCGTCTAGAGACACACACGTTTCATCTTCCATTTGGTGAGGCGACCATCACTTTACAGGATGTCAGCATCCTTACTGGACTACCAGTTGATGGCGATCCAGTTATCGGAGTTGATCCCACGCTTACCATTTCAGAGTGACAGGCTTTGTGCTTGCGATTGCTAGGGTTTGAGCCTGACGCTCAGTTTTTCGATCATTCACAACTCAGGATTGAGTGTTTGGATGATCGTTATCGATATTTTCATATTAAGGATGATGCACCAGAGGAGATGGTGCAGCAATATGTTAGGGGTCAGGTGCTGCGGTTGTTAAGTGGTATCCTGTTACCCGACACTTCATCGAATAAGATGAAGTTGATGTTTTTGCTATTATTAGAGGATTTAGACTTCGCTTGTAGACTCAGTTGGGATAGTGCAGTACTAGCTTGTCCGTACAGAGCTATGTGTCGGGGTTCTTATGCTGATCAGAGTGAGATTGGTGGTTATCTTGTATTATTACAAGTACGTGAATTAAAAATTTTTATTTTTAATATTTAATTATAGTTCACATTGGGTATATTATGTATGATTTTTTTTGAAATTTGCAGATTTCGGTATAGGAGCATATGCCGACTATCAGTCCATTATGATGACAGTTGCTCGAGATGCCATCAGAGCAGTATGATCCTGATGTTCCATTTAGACTAGACGGATCATTAGGATATAGGTATAAAAATATTACTTTTTTTACTTGAAACTTACTATTTTAAATCCGATAAAATTTATTTAATATGAGTAGATTGTGAAACAGATGGAACATTGCATTCAACGTTCATCACGTATCGACGAAAGTGGCATGGGTTTATAGGTGCCAGTTGGATATATTAGTTGATACATATAGACGGATAAATTTAATTTTTTGACAAATATCATTTTGTAGTATTCATAATCTATTAAAATTTTAGCTTACTATTTTTTTTTATTTTAACTCTATCAGTTTTTGTGGAAGCCATATACATATGAGATATTAGCTATATTGCCGCAGATGTATACAGTTGGATATGACATATGGACTGCTAGGATGTCACTTATTTGTTTTGATATGGTAGAGTGGCATCTTTTCGATCGTGTCCTGCGGCAGTTTGGTCAGATTCAGGGCATCCCAGAGCAGTTTGATACCAGCTAGGGACTTTATCGTATTGATCGACAAGGAAGAGCTCGTATTGATTGGCGTATCAGACATGCAGAGTACATCGATATTTGGAATGCACGTCGAGATCACATTGTTCATGGTGATCTCATTTTGAGAGGTCGTTCATATACCGAGGACTACATGCTTGATTTTTTAGCATTACTGTGCGAGTTATTGGACAGCCTCGGTATGCAGTTTTCGGATACGAGGGCGAGAGTTCTGCTGTGCGTTTTTTGATAAGACTACGAAAATTAGTTTATGTTATTTGTGTTATATTTTTATTTTATATTTTATAGTATATTTATTATTTTATTTTTATTATGTAGATTGATTCTATGTCGGATCTTGTGTTGGACGCTCATCGTGCTTTATCTACGACTGATGAGGACGAACGAATTCGGATACTGCGTGAGATAGAGAGAACAAGTTTCGAAATATTGGTGGCGATTGGTGTTAACCCATATAGCTGTGCGCCTTGGTATGGAGCAGCCGATGTGTCAAATATGAGATATATGCCATCACCATATGTTCCACATATGTCATCACCGCATATTCTGCAGATGTCATCACTAGATGCTGCATAGATGCCACCACCTTTTGATCCACAGATGACAGTGCCTTCTTCTTCCAACATTCTCCAGATGACATCACCGGATACCAGTTGGCCACATGAGTATAACACTTTCTTTTCAGGTCCATTTGTGTATCCAGATGAGAGGGTTAAGGGGGTCGCTCAGTCCGTAGATGATCCGACTGCATCAGTTATTCTTGAGCAGCATGACCAGCAGATCTCCACTGATATAAGGGAAGAGCCATCACAGCAGGAGCAGGAGCAGCCGTTGAGGACCTTCCAAGCGATCACGGGCACCACGACTTCCTTGTGGGACTTGATCTTTTTTAGATTTGTACTTAGTATTTTTAAAATTTTTATTGTACTATTTTTTGTACACTCAATATTTTTATTCTATTTAATATTATTAATTATTAATTTTATTTTATATTATTTAATTTCAAATGATCGGATATTATGCTTTGTGGATATGGATACACATACTCTAATGTGTCTCAGAACATTAGGAGAGAAAAAAATTATGCTAAAAGGGCTATAAAAATTATAACATAAATAATAATAATATATCAGATAATTTAATTATATTTTTTAAAATATCTAAAAATAAGCTAAATCAGACAAGTCGGGGGGAACCATCAAAGTTCAAGTCGATTTTTCGATATATGAGATGAATTAGACCGTACTGGTATATCTCGATCTGGTACCGGCACGAACAGCTACGTACGGTACGGTATGGGCCGGTATAGGATGGTAAGATTTCGATATAATTTTAAATTCAAAATTTTTATTTTTATTTTTATTTTTTTTCTTTTTTTATGATATTTTTTATTTTTTTAATTTTTTAAGATATATTTTTTTGAAACTTTTTTAAAAAAATTAATTTTAAAAGGAGATTGTAATTTGAAATGATGATTTTTATTTGAATTAAAATTTATTTTTTTAATTTAAAACTATAATTTTTATTTTTTTCATTTTTTCTCATTTTTTTCTTTTTTTATTTTTCTAATTTTTAAGGTATTTTTTTGGGATATTTTTTTAACAAAATTAATTTTAAAAGGAGATTGTAATTTGAAATGATGATTTTTATTTAAATTAAAATTAAAAATTTTATTTTCTTAAAATTTAGAATTACAATTTTTATTTTTTTCAATTCAATTCTTTTCTCTTTTTTCTTTTTTTATGATGTTTTTTAATTTTTTTACACCAATTTTTTTATTTTTTCAAATTTTTTTAAAAAAATAATTTGAAATGGGGATAGTAATTTGAAATGATACTTTTTATTTAAATTAAAGTTAAAATTTTTATCTTTTTCAAAATTTAAATTTATAATTTTTATTTTTTCTCATTTTTTATGACATTTATAATTTGAAGAGGGAGGTTTTCTTTTATTTTTTGGGGTCTTAAGCTATAAAAATGCCAAAAGGGATGGCGTTTTCAAAAACGCCATCCCCTTTGGTGTTTTTATTTCAATTTTTTATTTTTTATTTATTTATTTTTTATGATATTTTTAATTTTTTTAATTTTTTAGTTAATTTTATGTGATTTTTTAATAAAAAAATTAATTTAAAATGGGGATAGTAATTTAAAATAATATTTTTTATTTGAATTAAAGTTATTTTTTTTTAAAAATTTATAATTATAATTTTATTTTTTTCCCATTTTTTTCCCTTTTATTCACTTTTTATGGCATTTTTTATTTTTTTAATTTTTTTTGGAATTCAAATTAAAATTTTAATTTTTTTTATAATTTAAAATTTTAATTTTAATTTTCTCCCATTTTTATCCTTTTTGGCATTTTTTAGGTATTTTTTTCCTTTGTTTGGAATATTTTTTAAAAAATTAATTTTAAATTAATTTAATAATTTGAAATGATATTTTTTATTTGAATTAAAATTAAAATTTTTATTTTTATAAATTTAAAATTATAATTTTTGTTTTTTTCTCATTTTCCTTTTTTATGGTATTTTTTAATTTTTTAATTTTTTAAGATTTCTTTTGGGATATTTTAAAAAAAATAATTTTAAATAGGAAAAATAATTTAAAATGATATTTTTTATTTAAAATAAAATTAAAATTTTTATTTTTTAAAATTTAAAATTATAATTTTTATTTTTTTCTCATTTTTTTCTTCTTTTATGGTATTTTTTTAAAAAAATTAATTTGAAAAGGGGATTGTAATTTGAAATGATGATTTTTATTTGAATTAAAATTAAAATTTTTATTTTTTTAAAATTTAGAATTATAATTTTTATTTTTTTTCAATTTTTTATGGTATTTTTTATTTTTTTACACTATTTTTTTTAGATATTTTTAAAAAAGATAATTTGAAATGGAAATACTAATTTGAAATGATGATTTTTATTTTAATCAAAATTATAATTTTTATTTTTTAAAAAATTTAAAATTTTATATTTATTTATTTATTTATTTTGAAAAAAAATTAAAATCATCAAATCAAATGGCGTTATGAAAAACGTAATTTCAAATGGCGTTTTAAAAAATATTATTTACTTTGCCGATTTTAATTTTTTTTTCCATCCACATAGAAAATGGGTGGAATTGGATGGTGATGTGGCCATCATAAAATATAATTTTGAATAACATTTTATACTATTTACATTATTTTGATAAATAAATTAAAAATTAAATTATTTTTATAAATAATTTTTTTTTAAAATTAATTAGATAAAGCACTCCACGGAGTATTATCGTTAATCATCCATCCATCCTTTGTTTATTCCACTGAGTCGATGTGATAGCAGGGATGGTACCTTTGAGACCTCGCAACTGCACCATCAATCGCCAATTTTTACGTTGAAACAATAAATTTAAAGTATGTTCAGCATCACTTTTGTGTTTTATTTTTTTTAAATAAAATCACAATAATCAAACAAAAAAATTGATATTTTTATTTTTAAAATATAAAATAAAAAAATTATTTTATTATTTTTATACAAAATATATATCTATTTATATCATAATAATTATTACGAGTATTACCTTGACCACCACTGTTATTGTTAGATCTACCATATCATTGTTCCCACCGTCATTTTATATTTTTTTTAGTATCTTCATGATTTTCACCATTACCATTATTTTTATTTCCATTACTGTCATTCCCTCCGTTACTATTATCATAATTATCGTTATAATCACATTTATAACTTATCTCATAATCTTCATCACATCATTATCATCAATATAATATTTACTATGTCATTATTATCATCGCTATCGCATCATGTAGCTAATACATTTTATTATTATTATAATTACGATCAAATTATCACTATCATCCTCATCATCACCGTCCGTCTGCCATCTCTATTACCACTATGACCACTTCATTATTATTATTATATTTATATATTTAAAATAATTAATTATATAAATATATATAATAAAAATAAATTTTTTATTTTTATTTTTATAAATAATAAAATAAATATCATAGTGAGGTGATTGACAATTTCTACTTTCCATCCTCAAGAAAGATAATTTTCACGATTTATTATCACTTCATCGAGTCCATGGATTCTCTGTCACTGCATTTTCTTGAAACGCTCCGCGTCTGCTAGATTTGCACTCTGCAGGAGCCCAAGCGCTTGGGTCATCAATAGGCAAAGAAGATGGACGATAGATAACGCCCTAAGAATAACAAGCATATTAAGAAGAAATAAAACTAGTTCAAGGAGGGCATACCCCAATTGCCATCAAATCAAAACTAAAATGGTGAACTGAAAAAAAATATATTTATGCCATTTCATAAATTGAATTTGTATTGAAATTTATTAGATTCGTCCCCCCGTCCGCCCCATTCTTAAGTTCCTGCTGCGTGCTACTCAGTACTCTGTGCTCTCGCCCTTTTTCCGCCACTTCTTTTCTCTGTCTCTCTCAAAAATCTCGACCGCGGAACCTCCAAATTGAAGCTTAGGAAACCCTACTTCTCTCTGGCTTTCTCCCTCTCTATCTCGATTTCGATCGCAATATCGATCTCTCATTAGGTTTTAATCGGTGAGGGGGAGGAGGAGGAGGGGAGGAGAGATGTCTCTCCGGCCGACGACGCGGACGGAGGTCCGGAAGAAGGCTTACAAGACGGGGGTCGACGCCGAGGAGGCGCGGCGGAGGCGGGAGGACAACCTCGTCGAGATCCGGAAGAGCAAGCGGGAGGACAACCTCCTAAAGAAGCGCCGCGAGGCCCTCCTCCAGTCTGCAGCCGTCGCCACTGCCCAGATCGATCACCCTGCCGGGATCGAGAAGAAGGTCTGTCCATTCATGACCCAGTCTTTCCCTTTTTTTTTTTTTTGTAATTTTTTTTGCCCCTTGCATTTCCTGCTCGATTCGTGATTGGCTTTGTTTGCTCTGAAATAGGAGTATCGATTTGATTCATCTTACAATCAATGCCTCTTATCTGAATTTAGTTTTGCTTTTTTATGTGCACTGGTTCGTATTGTGTGTTCCCCTGATTTCATCCTGGGTTGGGTTTGGTTGGTACTCGGTAAATACCACTGGATAGATCTGGTATCGGCCTGCTCTGCATGAAACTAGTATCATGAATGTGATATGAGCAGTGTCTTGTATCGTTTACGGAAGGAATTCGTATCTAATATAAGCAGTATTTGTTGTTTATGCTCTGGAGCTTGGTAAATTATTAGGCATGTTTGACATGACTGTGATGAGATTGCATCATCTTTATAATGAGATCACGAGGGTTGATGCTGTGTTATACTGGATCTCTCTCAGTTTGCCCTGCCAAAGCCTGTTTCTTTTCAGCAAAACCACGTATGTCCTGTATGTCAATTTCATATCTCTGTGGTCAAATTAACATCTTTGGTCTATGGATATCAAAGTTAGAGATTCTGTATTATTAATGCTGAGATTAATTATATGGTTCCATGGTACTAGAATTAGCGATTTTTTGTCCAAGAAATTCTGAATACCTGCTTGGAGATTGGTTTAGCTATTTGCTGAAAATCGATCCCGTTCAGTGTGCAGATTGGTTTGTTGACATAAAGATCAAGTATTTGATACTTTTTCTCCCTCCAACTCTCTCATATTAGATAGGAAAGAAAAGGATTGTTAGTATGATAAAAGAAAACTTCATCAATTCAGCATTTCAGCTAACATGGTTATAATATGGTCCAATGTGTCTTCTTGTGACCTAAGCTCAATATGCAACTTTTGACACTTTCTCGCGTGTGTCTATCAATAGCTTGCCCAACATTGGATGCATCATTCTTAATTTGATAAAAATTTGTTTATGAATTTTATGTGTTGAATTGACTGTTTGTTTTTCCATCAATAAGAGCCTATTGTGAGTGCATTATATCCTAGGAAATTCATCTTTTCAGCCTAAGTTCATTCACACCATGACAAATCCATGCCTTACAAGGGACTGTTGGTTAAAATATTAACTCATAATCAAGTTAACTATATATTTAAATGTTGTATAAGCATCATATATTCTCTTTTATTAATTTTTTTTGAGACTATACTGAACCTTCTTTAGACTGATTGTTTTGACCCTTCTGTTAATTGTTGAAATATATTTTCTTTATCACCAAGTTACCTTGTCTTAAACTGTTGGTGATTATATTTTGTTATGTAAAGAGTAGAAAATATTCTCCAACTACATTGGGACCTGAGAGTTATCTTAGGCCGTTGTCTAGATGAACTTATTATAGACATTGGATAGGACTGATGGTATATGCTGTTTGCAGATGGGTATGTTGATTGATGAGATGAAACCATGATTATATATTACTATTGAATAGAGCATTGTTTAAGGTTTCACATGAAAAAGGAACCTTCAGTCCAACCTGAACATGATCCAGTTTTAGAATTTCAGCTGAGGGGCCAAATTTAATGGATATCTAGATTGGTTAGTTTAATTCCCTGCATTTCTGTCATTTCATTAATTGTTGAGAAACACTTTTACTTGATTAAACTTAAATTTAGACTTTAAAAAATATGTAGAGGAGAAGAAAGGTAGGTCTGGCTATCCTAGAGCTCAAGTTTAATGGATTTTTTTATGTTAGATTGCAAATGATATAACACACTCTAAGGATAACTTTGAATTTTTTTTATAAAGTTTTCATTATTTCAATGCCAATACTGAAATAATATATCTAACTATTTCGAACCATATAGTATTTTTATAAATGTTGTATTGTTCTGTATTTATTCATTTGTTTTTCATAATTTTAGTTGATACTTCTCAATTTCCTTTTGTTTGACATTTTCTGAATTCATTGATCTGACTTCTCAAAGTTGTAACAAGGATTGATGTTTATAGTTTTTAGTCTAATCAAAACTATTGAAACAAAAACAAGACCCCAAAACTGCAAAAATTGCTAAAACTATAAAATATTTGCTTTGGCCAAAACTGAACCCAAGCAAAGTGTTCAACATTGTTGTTAAAATCTTATGATCCATGATCCAGATCTCATGATCTGAATCAAAGTCTTGCTAAACTATGTGGATGAACCTTTGGACCAGTTATGATCATAAAATGTAAATCTATACTATGAATTACACAATCCCTTGTATAATAAGTTCCAACTTGATTATGTTACTTACATATTAACATGAAGATAGGCTCCCTAGATTGGAGTTTGAGTCATGAAGATGCATGGGGATTTATTTTTATGAAGTAGAATAGATATGATATGATAGGTGGCAACAAGGTTCGCAAACCGGTATTGGAGGGTGTATTAGCTAGTGACCAGTTCAGCATGGCATGGATATCTGTATTATGCCATTATAGGGTGTACTAAAACAAGGAGAGCCGGAGAGGGAGAAAGGAGAGAAAGGGAGAGGGAGAGGGAGAGAGAGAGGGGGGAGGGCCAAGGAAAACCCTAACCCCAACTCGAGTGAGTGAATGAGAGAGAGAAAGAGGGGGGAAGGGAGGGAAGGAGTGATGGAGGGAGGAAGGGGGAAGGTCGAGGAAACCCTAACCTGAGCAAGAGTGAGAGAGAGGGGGGTGGGGGAGGGATGGAGGAAGTTATTGGACCCTCGAACATCTTTTTTTTTTTTTTGGGTGGTGGTGGGGGAGGGAGAGTGAAATCGAATTGCGAGTGGGCGAAGCCAGGGGGAGTTTAAGTGAACCCACTCAGGTCTCACTTAAATAACCGAACCATGCCGATCCCTGATTGGTCCAGTTCGATATCCCTGAACCTACTGCTTGGCACGGTTTGGCCATCCTTGGTTGACAACCTACTTAATACTAGGCATGTTTCTTAGATTTGTGGCACTTTTTTGATTTTTATGGCAGAACTATTTTTCTCCACTTTTATTTTAATTCCCTTGAATTATGGTCAAATCTCAAATGTTGTTGCCTGGATTACATATAACCTTGCCAACTTTGTGGTTTATTGAGTCTTGCGACAAATTCACATGCAAATAAAGTTGCAGATTTTTGGCGGTGTTAAAATTTCAATAGTTGAACTGCTGGTGCAGTTTTTGGAGACGACAGCCATGCTTATTTCTTTGTTTTTTTTTTTTTAATTTTTAATAATATAAATGTCTATGATGTGCCTTTCAGTTGTAAAGTTCTACAATTGACATTGTTTGCTGTACCAGGTGATTTACCCACCTTTCCCTGTGGATTCTATGTATCATGCCTGATTATGACATATTTTTAGAAGCCTTTTTAATAAGATAATTATCTGTGCTGTGCCTCCCCATTATAAAGATTTACAGTTGACTTTTTCTTCCTGGGCTATACTTGGTGAGTTACACAGCAATACTGGTGGCTTATATGTGTCATGGCTGATTATGTCATGTTTTTGGAAGGAAGAAGTGCTATCATGGAGACTATTAACCTTGAAATTGTAGTGTAGTAAGGATGGTGAGAATGAATTCCATGATTTATCATTCAGTAATAACGGTGTGTAAATTATTCCTGTTCCAGTTTGTCTCTGATCTGTTTATAATTTGAATATTTTGATTCTGGAATAATATAGGGGCATCTACAATTCAAAAAGCAACTTCATCATAATTCTTTGGCTTATCTTTTTGGTTGAAATTTTTTATACCGATAAGATAGGTTTACAAACCTATTTTATTTTGTTGTTCCAAGTGTAATCAAATTGAAAAGAACTTGAACTTTGAAATATGTTGGTTGGGTAAGGAGGAAAATTGGTTCGGGCAATTATTGAAGAGGTGATCAAGTAGCACCTGACTGTGTCAAATATTTGACCATTCTTATCTGTATCTGTTAAAATTTCTTTTGATATTATTGCTTTATGTACTCTGCAGTTGGAAAGCCTTCCTGGAATGGTGCAAGGAGTATGGTCTGATGTTCCTGCTATGCAGTTGGAAGCAACTTCCCAGTTCAGGAAACTTCTTTCCATTGGTATGTGTACATACACTGAAGAGAATATGCTTGTTATCTATTGGGCCGTGGACAGGTTCTGTTGTTGATAAGTAATAAATATGTTTCTAGAAAGGAGTCCACCTATTGAAGAGGTCATCAAGACAGGGGTTGTTCCCAGGTTTGTGGAATTTCTCTCAAGATATGATATGCCACAACTACAGGTATGGTATTGTCTTTACTAGTTTATACCAATGATAAGCTGTATTTCTCTTGGTAGTTGTACTTGTAATTTCTGATGTATCTAAATTTTTGCAGTTTGAGGCAGCATGGGCATTGACTAATGTGGCTTCTGGGACTTCAGAGCATACCCGTGTTGTCATTGATCATGGTGCTGTTCCAAAGTTTGTGCAACTTTTGAGCTCTCCTAATGATGATGTTCGAGAGCAGGTTAATTGCTTTGTTAGTTATGTTTCTTCACCGTATGATCATCTATAGACTAACTATAATTCAAAACCCTCATTTTCTTCTAGAACATCTGGTAATATATTATTATTTTTCAACCTTTAAACAGGCTGTATGGGCCCTGGGTAACGTTGCTGGCGACTCACCAAGTTGTAGGGACTTTGTTCTTGGTCATGGTGCTCTCCTGCCGTTACTGGCTCAATTAAACGAAAATTCAAAAATATCGATGCTGAGGAATGCTACATGGACACTGTCCAACTTTTGCCGTGGGAAACCACCAGCACCATTTGATCAGGTGTGGGACCTTTTTAAGTGTCATCAATATCCTTGAGAAAATATCTTAACGTTTTCTTTCAAGTGCAATTTTGCTAAATGGCCTTTCTTATTGGTCATATCAGACAAAGGTCGCACTCCCTGTTCTTCGACACCTTATTCACTCAACAGATGAAGAAGTCCTAACAGATGCTTGTTGGGCACTATCATATCTTTCTGATGGAACTAATGACAAAATTCAATCTGTGATAGAGACTGGTGTCTGTCCAAGGCTTGTTCAGCTTCTGCTGTAAGAGCTAACCATTCACTTCTTTGTTTTGTTTGTTCCTTTGTGTATTGTTTTTACCATTACTGACAATGAGTGCTTCTCCTTTAGTCATCCAGCACCTACAGTTCTTATACCTGCTCTTAGGACTGTGGGAAATATTGTCACTGGAGATGATGCTCAAACTCAGGTTTGTATATTATTGGGATGCGAACTAGATGGCAATTTTTACTCTCCTACAGAATTGGTATAGCTAGAGTTCATGCTGTAGCACATTGCCACGGTTTTTGGGCTTACATATATATATATAGAGAGAGAGAGAAATAAATAGACCAAGGTTCGTCAAACTGTCCTGAACCTACTGGTGTGGTTTGGGCATTCAATTTGGAATACCGGTGAAAACAAAGGGAGGGAGAAGAAAAAAGAGGGAGAGAGAGAGAGGAGGGAAGGAGAGGAAAAAGCCATCAGTGGCTAGTGGAGGTTGCAGAGGCCCTCGGATGACCGAACCATAAAGGGAGAGAGAGGGAAGGATACCTCCCTACAGCCTCCCTCACCTTCCATTTCTCTCCTTCCCTCCCTCGTCTTTCTCTCTCTCTTTCTCCTCCTCTATGGTTCGGTCATCCAAGGGCCTCCATAACCCTTAATGGCCATCGCCGGCATCTCCGCTAGCCTTCCTTTCCTTCCCTCCCCCCCTCCCCCCCATTTCTCTCTTTCTCTCGCTTGCTCGCTCCAGTACTTCCTCTCCTCAAATTCTTTGTTGTGTCAGTTCAAGACCAGTATGATCCGATATGGGGGCACTGAATCGTAATGCTGGTAGGTCGGCATGGGATCCGAATCCGGTTCTGCTTTCCTTGAAATAAACAGATGAACGGAGAGAGTGGGGGGATTAGAATCCGGTCAACTAGATTTGAAGTTGGACTTATCATTCTTGAATAGAGGATGTTAGTCCGACATTGATGACTGAGCTGATGTGATCTACTATCTCTAAATTGCGTACACCTAAGATTATGTGATTTTGAAACTCTTAGTCTATGCATTGTAGTAAAAAAAAAAATATACATTGTTTCATGTTATTTGAACCATGTGTTTTTGACTAGTTCAAATAACATGAAACAATATATTTTTTAAACCACGTGGTGCATAAACAGTGCATTTTTTAATCATTTGATGCATAGGCTAAGGTCTCCAAATTATATGATTTTTTGTGTATAAGCATTCTGGAGGTAATAGATCATATCTAACGGCTTGGATCATCAGTGTTGGACCTTCATCATATGGTCATGACTGACTCGATCCAACATAAAATCTGGTCGACCAGCTTCTAGTCCACCTGTATATGCATACACACAAACAATACACACACACATACATATACATATATCATATGTATGTATGCATGAGATATATTATCTATTTGAACCAGCTGACTCTGAGTGAATGATTTGAATCTGTTTGCTATCCTGATGTTTAGGAGATACTCAAAATATCGGATTTTTCTGCATGATCGCATGTGTTCTAAATGAGTGTTCCTCAATGTAAATATTTAAGTCACTGTCTGTTTATGTGCTGTAAGTTGGTGCTTTTTCTGTCAGTGGGGGAGTATGGGTGCTCTGAGTCCTGATATTTATCATGTACCTGTAAAGAGTACTGATAGGCAGCATAGTTGTGGAAAAGAGGATAAGGGTGAGTTGGAACAGTGAAATAAGATATTAGGATTAATGACTGGAGGACTTGTCTGATATCCTGATAAACAAACAGCTGCAATAACTCACCATCAAAGTGGAATCTTATATAGTGTCTCCACTTTTGGGACTTTGAACTCCTCAGGTGACTATATATCGGCACAAAGGATAGTTAATCTATTGTGTCAGGTTCAGTACTCCAGTATGCTGTCCTTGGACAGCATATTGGAGTGTACGAACAATGAACATCTCCTCATTGTCTTTATTGTTAAAATGGGTTCACAACCACAAAGCTTTGCATGTACACCCTAAAGTTTTTATTTTCTGGGTGTTAAACTGATTCTTTAGCTGTAATTTGTGCATCAAAGATTCAGACTTACTAGTGGTGCATGTTCTTAGGTTGTCATTGACAACCAAGCGCTTCCTTGTCTTTTTCAACTTCTCACTCAAAATCATAAAAAAAGCATCAAGAAAGAGGCATGCTGGACCATTTCAAACATCACTGCTGGGAGTAGAGCTCAGATCCAGGTAAAGCATATGCCAGCTGGAATCAGACCATTTCAACCAAGCACTTGTCTTTTGTTTTATTTTTTTTCTCCCTCAGAAAAAGAAACCTCATAGTGGTATATTATTTGTTGGAGGAAGCCCTGATTTTAACTACTTTTTTTGATCCATGCCATGCCACAGGCTGTTATTGATGCAAACATCATTAATCCTCTAGCACAGCTGCTGCAACATGCAGAATTTGACATTAAGAAGGAGGCAGCATGGGCTATGTCAAATGCTACATCAGGGGGTTCCAATGAGCAAATCCAGTATGTTATGCTTTTCATGTGAACTTATTATTACTTTTACCTATTTTGGCAATTAAGCTGAACCTGACATAATAGCTCGACCAGTTGTACATGCTAATAAATTGCTGATCTGCAATGTGTTGTCCGTCATTCTTTTCAGAGTGAATCGAATACATTTGTTCAATTATCAGTAGTTTGGTATTCCTTTTCGAGCTGTTTGGTTGATGTTGACATGAAAACTAAGCAATGAAATATCCATCCTTAGTACCTGGTGTATTTCTGTAAGGTAAATTATCTATAGGTTGACCAGATTCTTAAGTGGATTTTAAATTATTATTTAGGTTTGATTTTAAATTATTTTAAAGTTATTTTTTCAGTCCCTTTTGTCTTGATAAAGAATGTGCCGTATTTCCTTAAAATATCATTTTGAATGATCAAAATGAGCACATGTGAAGTCAAACTCTCATCAGCAGTTGTGGTGTACATAGTGCCACAAGTATAGCATATGTTACAGATTTCTATGATGCCAATTGTGTATATGTTGTGATAAATTATGGTGAGATATTTTTCACCATGATTATGCAAACAAAATTTCTTGTCTGTGATTATAATATTTCACCAAGGAAGATAACTTCCTCTCTTGCATGAGGGAAAGGCACACCTAATTCATTAAGGTAATGAAAAATAAGGGGAAGCCTCTCAAAAAGTAACTTCTAATGTAAAATTTAAGCCGAGGACTCAAGTTTTGGTGAGATGTCCCATTGGACACCAAGATGGGATACCATCCCAAGTGTTGGGATGGTACCATCCCGTCATCATCTCAATATCTCGATTGGCATGTTTTGAGACATCCGCTATCCCAAGCGTCAGGATAGGATAGGAAGGATGGTGCATTCTATTCCATGGGAAAATCAGGATAGTCTCATACAATGGGATTTAAAACCTTAATTCAAGTAAATGAATATTCATCCCTGTGAACATTGTTAAACAGATGAAATCTGTTGCTACTGAAATAGCATATCACTAATTAAGGTAACTTTTAATGTGATATTGAAAGCTCTTAATATGATATGAAAGCAGATGAATATTTTTAGTTGTCTTCAATGTTGTTAGGCATTGTTCTTGATTGTGCACTTGTCAATTAGGAATATCTTGCAATTATGGAACTTAAATTCAGATTCTTCTGGATTTCAAAATACTCTATTCATTTTTTTGATAATGTTGTAAAAATATTATATCATGTACAAAAAGTTCTCATGGTGCATACATGACTAATGGAAATTTATATCTTATATATGCTTGTATCATGACAAAACTAATTTTCAGAGGGATGATATTAAAAAGAATAATGGTTCATTTTAAAATAAAATCATGAATTTCATTGTCAAAGAAATCCCCAAGTCAATGGCCCTAAATGTAAGTCAAGTTCATGGAAGCTAAATGTAAGTCAAGTTCATGGAAGAACCAATGTATATTTTTTTTCATACTGTCTTAGATATTTACACACCGGAAACAAACTTATAGGTAAAATCATTGTTGTTAGATGACTGACTAATAGTTCTATCCATATGTCATGAGCACAATCACTCAGGAAGTCAAAGCTCCTTTTCTTCCTTTTGGGCTTCTGAGGAAAAGTGTATACCTGGCAGAGATTCATTCCCTTGTCAGTAAATTGATAAAAGCATTTTTTTTTCATTTCTTCTTTTCGTTTTGCAGTTTTTTGGTGAACCAAGGGTGCATTAAGCCACTTTGTGATCTTCTGGTCTGCCCTGACCCAAGAATCGTGACTGTGTGCCTTGAGGGCCTTGAGAACATTCTGAAGGTGGGTGAGGCTGAGAAAGACTTGGGTAGAACTGGAGGAATAAACCCTTACGCACAGATGATCGATGAATGCGAGGGGCTAGATAAGATCGAGAATCTGCAGGGCCATGACAACAATGAGATCTATGAGAAGACCATAAAGATCTTGGAGAGGTACTGGGTCGAGGAAGATGATGAAGGACAGGTCGTGCAGGGTTCTGCTGAGGGCGTGGCGTTTGAATTCGGAGCCAACCAGCCCTCTGTTCCTTCTGGTGGCTTCAAATTTGGTTGAAACACGCTGGTATAATTCTAGGCTTTCTTTTTGTTTTTCCTTGTTTTCTTGTCTTTATTTTTTTTTTGTACGCATCTGGGGTCTATAAAGCCACCCAATAGAAGGGTCAGGGTTTTTGGTCTGACTCATAAACAGCTATAGTAGCAGAGTTCATGAATGCTGTTTGCTATTGTAAACATCAGACCGGTGTTTCTGTTTAAGTTTCTTGGAGAAGTGCAAATTAGTATGATTGGATCATTGTTGTTGTCATAGAAGCTTAGTTGTTCGTATATTGTCGAGTGTTCTTTTTATGGCCATGTTGATGGGTCACCTCAGTCTGACTTCCAATTGGTTTTAGCAGTGCAGGTGATTGTGTTGTAGCATTACCTTGTAGTGTGTTCTAGCTATCACGCAGATTATGGTTAGTTGGAGACGTTAACGTGTATAACTGGGAGTTTTTCTCTGAATGCGGTTTCTTTAACAGGGATTTTGTTCTGTAAATGAATGATGGTAGTATCTCCTTTCTATCTTTTTCTTCTCTGCTTTTTCTTCTTTCCCCCCAATTACTGAATGATGCTAGATTGTTCTTTGATTACCTTCCATTGTTTGCACAGATCATGCCATTAACATGCTGGGTGGTGGTCTCTCTATTACCTGAAGGGACTTCCAAAAAGAACCTTGATAGTCTTTGGTTATGATTACATAGTGTGCGCTCTCTCACCAAAAACCCTAGGTGATTTATTTTTTCCTCTGCTCCTTTGAGTCCACCAATTGAATTTAATGGTTGTTTGTAGCTTTCTTTCTAATTTCACCTCTGCACAATAAGAGGCGACTCAACCCAGCTGGTTCCCTGCTGCTTTCTTCGAACACCTACCTTTTCCATAATCTCTTTCAACTCATCCACTTTGTTCCAATTCCCCCTATCACCATAAACCCTCAACATCATTGAGTAGATTGCTGGGTGATCCTTCTCCAATCTCTGGATTGATTCAACAGCAGACAACCCATACTCCAAACTGGAGTGCAGTCTGCATCCTCCGATCAGTGCTCCCCAGATAACCATGTCTGGCTCAAGTGGCATTCCTTTGATCAGCCTCTCTGCCTCATCAAGCTGTCCAGCCCTACCCAACAAGTCCACCATGCACCCATAATGCTCCATTCTTGGCTCGATCTCGAACTCCCTGTGCATTGACTGGAAGTACCTTTCACCTTCCTCAACCAGTCCGCCATGAACGCAGGCTGTCAAGATGCAAATGAATGTCACATGATCAGGTTGAACACCTTCCTCTTTCATTCTCTTGAATCCTTCAAGTGCTCTTTTGGAGAGACCATGCCTTGCGTAGCATCCGATCATGGAGTTCCAGGAGACAAGATTATGGACTTTCATAGATTCGAACACTTGGACCGCAGAATCGATGTCCCCACATCTGCCATACATGTCCACAAGGGAGCTTGATAAGATCATATCAAGTGGCAGTCCAGACTTCAACAGCAGTGCATGGACCGATCGACCTGCAACAAAGGAACAACACCGAGCACAGACACTGAGTGTTGCGGAGTATGTGAATTGGTTTGGCTTGATGCTGCAGCATCTATGCATCTCAATGAACAAATTTAGAGCTTCAGCAAACTGCCCACCACGCTCATACCCTTTGATCATTGACGTCCATGCCACCACATTCTTCTCAGGCATCTGATCGAAGCACCGCTTTGCATCATCAAGGCTGTCATTATCGATGTAGCCATTGATCATTGCAGTCCATGCTACAACATTCCTCTCTGGCATCGTCTTGAAGGCCTGCCGGGCCTCAACAACACTCCCAAGCTCCATGTATCCGATAATTAAAGCAGTCCAGGATACCAAATTCTTAACACGAATTTCATCGAACACCCGACGGAAAGAAGTCGGATCTTTCAAACTGGCATAACCGCCGATGAGAGCAGTTCCAACGAACGTATTGGAAGCAAATGCCATGCGGATTGCAATGGCATGAAGCTGTGGGAGCATCGCAGATCCGGGTACTGAAGCAGTGATAACGGTGGCCAGTGTCGAACCAGTAGGCCTTAATCCTGACCGGACAATCTCTAAAAATTGACGGAACGCATTGAGTGAGTCGCCGGCGCGTTTGAAGCAGGCCATCATTGTGTTCCATGACACGACGTCTTTATGAGGCATTTCGTCGAACCACTTCTGGGCGCACTCGATGCATCCGCTTCGAGCATACCCCGAGAGAATAAGATTCCATGATTTCGTGTCTAGATGGTGAGGATTGTCTCGGAACAATCCGACCGCATCGATCAGCTGGCCGTGACGGAGATGGACGGCGATGATGGAGTTGAGGCCGGCCGTGGAGAGGACCCGTGCGCGTGACATGGGAGCGCATCACAATCGGGGTGTTATACGGTCTTTTAAAATAAATATTGTAGAGAACGGCCGTTCCTTTTTTTTTTTTTTTTTTTCGCGCGATAAAGGAACGACCGTTTCTTTTGATGGAAGTAGACAACGACAGTTATGGAGCGTTTAATGGATTACACTCCTCACTGGAGATAAAACGACATATAGGATATATCAGGCATTTCAATAATAAAAAATATTTTGAAGGAAAGCCAACAAGCAAAGAAACAGCTAGAGTAAATAACCAAAATATATAAAAATTCATCCAATCCAATCCAATAAACATCGATTTTGATCGATTAAAAGATATAATCACGTGGAATCGAATTGAAGTTCGTAAAAAATAGATTATTTACGGTCGGATTCGGTTCCTACACTTTTAATCCGAATAAAATCAAATTCAATCATGTTGTGAATAAGGGCTCGACCCATCACGTGAAGTATTATCCATTCTGACCTATGAACTTCACGATTTTATCTTTTAAAAAATACCTCACGTAAAAAAAAATTTTCTCTTTTTATAAGCACGAATCCCCTTTCACTCACAATCGATGTGGGACTATTGGTACCCTCCACATTATTAGAACCACAACAAATCGATATAGTATTTCAGAAACTCACTTTCATTTTGAACAGTGCCATTAAGACTTCAATACTTCGTTTAAATTTTATTTTAAAAATTTATATTTTTTTACATTAAATTTATTAAAAAAAAAATAAATTTAAATAGATGAATATTAGATTTAAAATCAATATTGAATCAACGTTGAAGTACAAACCGACACAATCTATCCGAACCTGCTGCAAACCATTCACTTTGGTTTCAAATGATTTATACATGATAAATGATTGACAGCGAATTGAATTTTCTTCAATCCGATTGAATTCGGTCAGATAAAATTTTTTTTTCAATCCGATCGAATCTGACTCGTGCTCAACCCTAGAAATAGTTGCTAGCAATGTAAGTTTGAATTCCACCCTCATTATGGAAAATTATATCACGTAGCAGAGTAGCTATGCACCAAGTCAATTCAACTTATCTCCTTCTATGCATCAATTATCGAGATAAATGCTTTATTATACGGGTGGTGCATGTCATTTATCACAGCCACTCATTTTTATAGTGGTACATGAGATGAGCAATTGATGTATGGTGCTCGTAGAAATGAGTTAAGATGTGCACGGCTATGTGATACGTGCCATTTAGGATATAATTTGTCCCATGTAAAAGAGATGCGGTGACAGGCATGGAGAACAGCCATACGGTGCACATTGTGTAGGGTATTGTCAAAAAAAATGAGATTACGCATCTGCCCCTCCTCAAGTTCTTTATATCAAGTAAAAACCCTTGTTCTCTTACAATGATCCTTGTATTAAGAATAAAATATTATTTCCATTCAAGTGTAGGCGTCAGAATGAAGTATTATTTATGTAAGAACTGGGTTATACTCTTCTCATTCCATCTTGAACAATGGAGTTAGCAGTGATTCAGTCTTTAGATACAATATTTGCATCACGATCGATGCTTATATTGGCTTTTAGATTGGTGCGGACAATTTTGCAGCCCACTGTTCTGTCTTTTTAGATACGATATTCGCATCATGTGGCTGTTGTATTGGACAATCGAGGATTCACAACAGATTTACATTCTGGCTTTCTTTTTGTAAATGAATATTCCGATAGAAAGGGATATGTCAACAATAATATTGTCAAGTAATGCTGTTATTTTGGTGCTGTCATGCATTATTCCCTGTCAAAATGGTTAATAACAGGCATTTATTTTATAATGGTTATTATTTTTTCATAAAAATGATCTTATATTGCAATGTCTAATTTTTACTCTATTTTATCCATTTTAGATAGGATTAGGTTACTTGTTTACTGAAATGATTAAATTCAAATTTGAATTTTACACCTGCTTAATAAAAAGATGGCATTCCTGTTGATAGATTTTTAACCTATCTTATACCCAGTGCACAGGATACCAGCACTCCAAGTATAAATAGAACTTTGAGCTATAACCAGTTTGGTTGGTGAAGTCATTAAAGTTGGATACCAGTGATCAGGATTCAATTCCTGTACTCCCCCTGATTTCAGCTAAGGCACCTTCCCATCCTTGTTTGCGCGTGTGCGCGCGCGCACAGTGTGAGAGAGAGAGCCTTAGGAATCAAGATGAGCAAATTCCAGCCCGTTCTTCCAGTGATGGTGCTTTTTGCTCCAGCCTCAGTATCTACAATTCATCCACACCGGCTGTGCTAAGCTCTTGTTTACACAAAAAGAGCAAAGAAAAATATTACACATGCATCAGATTTAACAAAGGTACTATAAGAACTATGGATCGCACATCTCATTTTTTGAAGAAGAAACAGAGCCAAACCAACCTCCATGATGCTCAAACCGTTCCAACGTGTTTCCCCTCATGCCAAAAGGGAGAGACTATTCTCCTTGTTGAGTATTCTAGATTACAAGAATTGGTCTCTAAAAACTGCAATGCAGCTTCAACCCCAAACATGTAAAACATACTGCCCAATGAAACTTCATAATAACCTGCATGGAGGCGACCAGGACATTAACATATTTTGGCACTCCAAAAACAAAGTAGAAAGCAAGCATCAAAACCTTCAGCTATGAAGACAATGATTCACGTCGGCCGAGATTAGCTTGCACAAAAAATTAAATTTGGAGCGAAGGCTAGCTGGTATAAAAATTTAAATCTGGGATATGTTCCAGCCAAACTTTTGTGAGCCTTGTAACAAATCTAATTTGACTTGGTTGCATCTTCAGTTAGTTTTCTGCGTGCATGTGTTGATACTGAATGCACTCATCAGTGAACTTAAAAGAATGCCAGACTGAACTATATGATGGCTTAATTGCTGGAATGACCAGAATCACAGTCCAGTTCGACCAGTGGCTCCTCGCTCTTCACTTTCTTTCTTTTCTCATTTAGAAGGACAACCACACCCACCATTCTTGCCCTCTCCTCTTCCCTGTCCAAGCTGATGGCTTTGACTGCAGAGATTCTTCGTAAGACTGAGGCCCACATGTGCTTTGCTGAAACCAGAGTTTGTTTTTGCTGGCATTGGCCAGAAGCAACTCATTTAGATAACTATTTGTAAAATGCTTTTAGTCAATTAAGGCCAAAATATAGTGTTTTCAACATTAGCTTATCCTGATTTCATACAAAATCCAGCAGTTTGATTTTTAAACCAATGCACTCCAGATGGAACTGCTACAATTTATCTGAAACAAATAAAATGGCCCCAGGATGCGCTTGACCTCATTGTTATTGATGTCCCATCGCGGTTTGATGGATTAAAAATCTGAAACATTTTGTCCATATTGAGTATTGTGATTGTGCAAAATATTTTTAGGAAGCATATTACCACCTAAGTCCTTTTCAGTTCTTTTCCATTCTCCATTTTCCTTGAGTCATTGCCACCATCAGTCCTCTTCTCCTTGGAGATATTTCTTATCTACGTGAAAATTCCCACAGATTTGAGTGGGTACATAAAAAGTATACTTTTTACTTTTGTTTCATGCTATGCACAAGTAGCCTTTTCCCTTTGATCCAAAAAGGTTAGGGGTCTTTTTTTCCTGTGATACATTTTATCCAAATTTTCTACTCCTAAACCTTCAAATTTCTTCTACATACTTGTTTTGTGCTCTACCTACCCAAAGCCACAGGAGCCATCCTGCATTATTTGATATTAGATACAATGTATTAGATACAATACTCATATGGAAAATCATCGGTCGCATCTCTCTCTTTTTAATTCTCTTCATCTTCTGTTACTGTTTTTCTTTTACTAGACCTCCCACATTCCTCTTCATCCCTGTTTTTACATATTTTCCCATCCTGAACCACAAGAACCATTTTAAATACTTGATATTGAAGCCTACACCTACTCAAGTGGAAGATCAGAGTGCCAACCAATAGTTACAAAATAACCCAACAAAGTGTCCTAAGCAAAAGAGTGATTGACTGACTACAATCATCAAGAGAAAACCGATGAAAACTAGAAGCTAAAGGGTTTAACATCATGTTGCAACAAGTTTATGATCCTTATGATGGGGATAGGGCTTCTTCAAAAAAGTAGTCATCTACATGCTAATGCCAAACAAGGCCCAAAATAAATAAATAAATGAACATTACCTGAAATTTGAAAGAGGAAGAATAAAGAAACTTTCCTGAAGAGCATAGTTAAACATAGGCTGAATTGATAATACAAAATTGCAGATTTTATACAGCCCAGCATGGATTGGATAAGGAAACAATATCACATCTTTCGACCAGCTTTGTTCATTTGGGGCATGACATTATGATCTCGAGAGTAACTGAATTGAAATGTCTTGATGGGCTTGAACCAGTCACTCACCCCAAAAGGAAATATTAAATTTGGTCCTGTACTAATCAAAAACATCATCCAAAACCAAAAATTTTAGACATTCCAAAAGAGGACTAGGAGCTCTTCATAACATCTCCATGTTTGTTGATCCAGTGATGTGCCTAATCTTTTTCAAAAATCATCATACACGTCGATGAAAACCCATTGGACTTTAGTTTTTAACATCCTTCTTGCAATCTCTTCCTTGTCCATAGATAACAATGATGAAGATTTCCCAAATACTATATAAGGGAGATATTAGACGGATAATAGTAACAATATCATTTATGCTATGTTGTTTGGGCATGGCAATGTGCTGAGACAATACATTAGTCCTCTATTAAAGCAACAAAGATTTAGCAATCTTTTGACTGACCCCCCATTTGTAAATAAAATTTCCTAGGAAGCATTTTATCGTTCAAACTTACTAATCATTTTAATTTAAAGTAAATAAAATTCATATTTCAGTAAAGCTTGCTAATTAGTACTATCTCCCTTTTAACAAGAAGATCCAGAAATATAAAAGATACAAGCAAGCAAATATAAACAAATATAGCAAGCTTATAATAGCCATCTTATCAACATACTATTTCATAATTCCGATTCTATTTCACAGAAAGATATATAATTAAATTAGCACAAAGCATGGCATCTTAATAACCAGTAAGCAGCAAGTTCATCAGCAGTCGGGCACTATCCAACAAAAATTGACTGAAGAATTTCGTTTGAACCAGAATCATACACATCAGAGAAAAGTAGAAATGATAAAATAAAACTACCTAGACATGTCCATCCATTTACAACACCTACCCATGGATATACACAATAATACTTATGAAGCACTCAAAATAAGTATCCAACAGCAATGCCTCTGTATAAACTCCTCACCTCAATGGCGGCAAGGAAAAAGTGAGGACTTGAAAGCATATGAAAGGAACCACAATGGGTATGTGGAAGCACCTCTCACACCATGTATCTCCTTCCACATCTTGCCATTCCGATCGTACATCAACACCTTCTTCTGTGTCGCCATGAAGATCACATCTCTGCTCTGGCATATTGGGAAGACACTGGCTGTGTATCCATTGATGCATCGGAGATGCACTTTATCCACTAAACTCCATTGCTCCGTCCCATGATCCCTCAAAACCCACACACTCATCCAGACCCCCGATATCTGAACCACCGACACCAAACCGTCCAGCTCCAAAAGATAAATTCTTGAGCCATTTCTACTTAGCAACACCTCATCCGGCAGCCAAATCTTCCCCCAAACTCCTCCTTTTAAATCAAAAGCAAGCACATAAGTGCAGCTATGCGTCAGCCAATGAAGCGAATTGCTCGAGAACACAACCTGGCTGCGATTCATATGGGTGAATTCTTCGTATAAACACGAAATGGATCGACTCCAAGCATTGTTTCTGGAATCAAACACCTGGCAGACCAACTGGTCCTGGGGCCGGTAGCCGAAGTGGCGGTGGAAGCCGGCGAGAACCACATGAAATCTCCAAGAAAACGGATCAAATGCCAAGCCGACGAGGGTGGCCTCGTATTCAGGCTGGCACCTGGTGAAGGGCCTCTCCCTCGTCCTCGGCAGCACTCGGACCTCCCTGGTCATCGGATTGCAAACGTAGTAAACCCCTCGATTCCTCAAGCTGGCGCAGCACAATAATCCATGGCAAGAGGCTCTTATCTTAACCCTATCGTTCAAGAAATCCAATGAGAGCGTGGTTACCTCCCTGAATCGATCGATGGAGACGAGATGGGACGAGAGATGGATGGAATCGGGGATTTCGATCAGCAAGGTAGGGTCTTTGGCGGATGTTTGGAAGTAGAGGTCGATGAAGTGCTTTTCGGAAGGCAATCGCCGCCATAATTTGCACACGGACTTGAATCGGAAGAGGGATTTGATGGGTAATCTCGCGAGAATTTGAAGCACGACGTCGTCTGGGAGGAATCCATTGGGGGAATTGGAGGAATTCATCCGCTTTCCTTTGGATTGGGGGAGAGATTTGGAGGTGAAGGAGCGACTTTCGAGAGAAGATCGAGACCAGGGTTTGGACGCGATGGAATGGAGAATCCGCCATTAACGGCCGTTATAAGCGCTCACATGCTGAGAATGATACTTTGCCACTACTTGCCCATTTCATTTTTCATCGAAAAAATAAATAATTTTTTAAAATAAAATTTTCTATTAATAGGAATATCAATTTTAGTCAATGTATCCAATCCAATCCAACTAGAATAAATTTTATCCAATCCAAATAAATTTTGAAATAGTTATGAGTTGTACAAAAAATATTTGAAGCAGATTTAGATTAGATATAAATAATAATATGATATGTTTCAAATCTGATCCGATATAACATTAATCAAAATTTTTCTTTCAAAATTATAATTATTATATAATAATTATGAGATAAATTTTTTATCTGATTTTATCCAATCGGACCTCTCTTATCTATCCGATCCGATCGGAGGCAGATATGAATATAAGATTTTTAATTATAAGATGGGTATAGATATTGGCCAATTCGATTCATATCCAATTTATTGCCATCTCTATTTGTTAGCCGATAAAAATATATATATATATTTAATTCAATAAATCTATCTTTATTTTATTATTATTGTTTATTTTGGTTCCTAGTAACAAATAATAGTTGTTATGATAATTATTATTATATTTTCAAATAAATTCAGTCAAGTGTTGAATTACTAAATAATTGTTGCTATTTTTATCATGATGATAACATCTTATTGTTTATTTTGATATTGCTATTTTCATCATGATGATAACATCTTACTGTGGGCTAAAGTGGTGGCATCAAAGTGCTAGATGTATGTTCTGAAAGCCAATATAGCTAATACATCGTAATAAATTTAAGACATAATTCTGTACTTAATATATTTATTTGATCAATAAAAGGATAAGTTTATTTTTCATTCAAATATAATGTGTCCTTAAATCATCCATGAAATTAACTTTCGATACATATTCTCAAAGAATTAAGAATTAGAGATATGTATTTAATTTCTAAATATTTCCGATCATAGTATCATCATGAGGACGGTGATTGATCCGAATAGATCGGTGTATAGATCGCTTTCTTCAGAATAGATAAGTCTCTGGTCTACAGTATAGAGATATTGGACGATGAGTACGGATAGTTGTTAGAGAACAACTAGTACTGAGCGTAACTATACGAGAGATCACTTGGATTTTTATTCAATCGTCAGTGA
The DNA here is from genome assembly GCF_000442705.2 of Elaeis guineensis. Classification (NCBI taxonomy): domain Eukaryota; kingdom Viridiplantae; phylum Streptophyta; class Magnoliopsida; order Arecales; family Arecaceae; genus Elaeis; species Elaeis guineensis. The sequence continues at coordinate 29,791,912 of NC_026002.2, forward strand.
TTGTCTCGATGCTGTAGTTGTATGAATGGTCCTTTGATCTGAGATGGTACTACTGCTCGCAGTGAGGATATTAGAATTTGACTGACACATAAACATAGGTCTCAATGAGCCATTGTAGTGGATGTTGGCAATAGTTGGTCCCTTGTAAGAGTAAGGTGTGCATCAAGATAGGATTTATCGACCTTGATAGAGAGAAGTAGTCATATGAGATTTGAGAGGCTAAGTCCGAGAATCTGTGGCCGCAGTAGTGTGATTGATGGAAATTTTTTTTATAGAAATTACAATTAGACTTGAGCTGATCGAATCTATCATATGACTGATGTTAAGGTTTGACGATTTATCCATGACCTGCTATCTAGTTGGGACTCATGATAGAGAGACTGAATCACACGTTAATTACATCTTGAGGTTCATTTTTAGTTCTACTAGGTTACCACTATATATTGTTAGGTGTCACTGGTGGATTGTGAGAGCTCACTAGGGTTATTCTGGATCGACAATCCTTGATGAGTTAGAGTGAAGTTATTTCGATCCATTGAAAAGAGTTTCAATGATACTTTAATAGAGATCGTTGTATATCTCACTATTAGATATAATTGAACATATGGGGTCACACAACAAAGGAATTAGGCTTGAAATTAGCAATTGGACTTATGAAGTGTCGATTGGGTTTAGAGAAATTCGATTGGATCAAGGTAACCTTGCTAGCACATGATTGATCCAATTTTTTCTTTATATTTAAATTTTTTATTTGATAAGATAATTCAAACTTAATTACTTGCTAATAACCTAAATGAATTAAATTCATTAGATTTCAATTGTTGGGTGTCTAAGATTTTGGATTAATTGAATTAAGGGTGCAAGTCCATAATTCGATTCCTTAATAGTTTAGTTGGGACGCCACCTTGATTTGATCAAGTTGGGTGTGTCCCACCTTTAGAGGGCATGTGAATCCTAATTGGGGCTTCCCATGGGTGCATTTTAGGGTATGTTTATGTGGGTGCAAGGGCTCCAAGAGTTGGTGCCTAAAAGAATTTCTAAAGGAAGTTGAATAATTTAAGTTATTAGAAAATCTAATATAAGTAGGACTTGTATTATGAGATTGAAGAAGATTCAATCCTTATGTTTATTTAAAGGGACCTCTCCTAAGATCCCTAGGCATCCAAACCAGCAAGCCCCACGCCCCTTTAGAAGCTTCCACGCCCTCTCTTTCTCTCTCCCTCTCTTCTCCCTTGGGCGTCCCACACACCCCACCTTTGGGCATCCCAAATCCACACTCCCATAAGGGCTTTGGCGTCCCCCTTTAAGTGCTGGTTCCTGGTATTTGATAGCAGCATATACAAGGAAAGAAAAGCAAGAGAAGAAGAGAAAAAGAAGATCAAGAAAAGAGATCAAAGAGTTGATCGCGATCCAAACTTCGTTCAAATTTGCAGGCTGAATTTTTTTAGTGAAAAAAATTCAATCTTAAGAGGGCTGTTTCAGACTGATCCCGAGTAGATATCTGTAGAGGTCGGACACTTGCACGACTAAGAGAGAGAGCCTCTTCTCTTTCAAATTCAGATTTGAAGAAAGAAATTGTGAAACAGATATGTGATTCGATCACATGTTAAATTTCAGCATACGTACAATTTCAACATATGAAGTAGATCCTTGTAGTTTATATTTTTATGCATGCATGATATAGATTAAAAATATTTTAATCTACTTTTTTACTGTGGTGTTTAGAAAATAAAATTTTGAAACATACATGCATGCCCCTACATACGAATTCCAACAGTGGTATCAGAGCCACAAATTTCATATGTATGAAATTGACATACATGTTTTGAAAAGAGTTTCAAAATTTGATTTTTTTTGATATATGAGATGTATAGATAAATTTTTAAATCTGAAATTTTATTTTGGATTTGATTTTATAACATACAATTGATATATGAAAGCATGCATAGGTTTGAATTTTGAACTAGAACGGTTTTTAGTTCATGTTCACATGATTTGTATATGTATGCATAAATCTGAAATTTTATATGACCTGATTCATGATTCATATATGAGATATATGGTTGTATTTTTAGGTCATAAAATTATTTTCAATATGATCTATGATTAGTATATGAGATATATGATATCATGTTGTGGATTTAAATTTTATTTAGATCTAAATTTTACATACATATATGAGATATATGTTTGTATGTTAAATCTGAAAATTATTTTTATGATTTAAAATATATCTTATATACAAAAAATTTAGATCTAAAATTTAGTTTTGAAATCTAAAATTTGTGTTTGTGCATGAGGATTTTGGTTATGAAAAAATCAAAAATTAGATCATATAATAGGATTGCATCTAAAATTTTTGATTTGAATCATATGGATTTAATTCGATTAAGTAATTGATCGAACTGAGTCAAGTAGTTATTAAGGTTAAATCAATTAAGTTATATGATCATATAATTATTGTTGATCAAATTGTTTGAATCTCATATGTAGAATCGATTAACCTAAGAATCTAATTTGGCTTGTTGGTTTGAGTTCGTTCGCTTGAGTTAACCTATTTGGACCAATTGACCTATTGATGTTTAAGACAAGTAATTGAGACATGGTTATTTAATTAGTTTCGTTAGCTTACCTGATCAATTTATTGGTGTCTAAGGAAAGTAACGGAGGGACCTCCATCGATCTCCACTTATCTGTCCAATTTGAAAGATTGAGTCTTGAATAAAGTTGCTTAGCAGTTTGGTTTAGCTCATGTCAATTAAATCGGTCATATGATGACTGATTAGATGAGATCTAAACTTAAATCTCTTCATAAATATTAAGTTTATAGATCTTCCATCATTATAGATGTGCAGGTGTGCTACTGGTATTGATTGTTCTCGGTTGGTTACAGTAGTTCAGTTGCATCGAAAATACGCAACCACTCTATTAGCAAAGAGTTGCTTCAGGGTAAGGATGGGGTTGGACCCAATAACTGTTAGGTGAGGGATCCAATGACGGCCTTGCATCTACTTGTGAATGATGGGTCGGGCTTAACTAAGGAGTGTGGTTAATAACTATTAGGTGAGCCCATATGATTTAGAGACCAAATTGCTGCAATATGCTTAGAGTAGCATTTGAGCAAAGAGTTGCCTACGTATCGGTGTATATGTTATTAATAACTGTTAGATGAGGTGCATGGCATCGGTGGGACCGCAACATCCACTAAATTTTTTTTGTCGCATTAGAGTTTTCATTTTCCACTCAGAGAGTGGAGGGATCTGAAAAATTAGTGAGAGTCATTATTTGTATCTTAAAATTTTTAGAAGTAAATATAATATTAAAGTATAAAAGTTAACTTGAATCTCTACTCTCGTAGTTAAACAATGTCAGCCTCAAATCCTCTAGCCCATATCATTGAAACCAATCGTTTGATCGGAACCAATTATAAAGACTGGCTCAAAAATCTCAAGATTATCCTAATTTTAAAAAAAATAAGTCATATACTCGATCAAGAACCCATAGTATTACCAAACCATTCTACTATCGAGCAAAGAGCTGCTTTTGAAAAGTGGACGAATGAAGACAGTCAGATCAAGTGCTATGTGCTGGCATCTATGTCAAACGAGTTGCAAAGCCAGTATGAGCATATGCCCACTGTCAGGGCTATAATCACTATCTACAAGAGTTGTATGGTGAGCAGAGTCGTACTGCGTGCTTCGAAGTGTCCAAGACACTCTTCAATTTGAAGATACGCAAAGGACAGTCGATCCATGAACACTGTATGACAGTGATCAAGGACATTGAGGAGCTTGAGAAGCTCGAACTTAAAATACAAAAAAAATTATAGATAGATTTGATCCTTCAATCCCTTATGAGTTCATATAGTCAATTTATTATAAATTTTTATATGAACAAGCTCGATTGCACTATACCCGAATTGGTCAATATATTGATCACTACAGAAAGAACCTTGAAGAGTTCAAGGAGTACTGTTCTCACTGTGGAGCAGACTTCTTCTAAGAGAAAGTTTATTGGGAAGAAAAAGATAAAATCCACTAAGAAGTAGAAGAAAGAGAGCAAGCCAAAGAAGGAAGTTTCTAAGAAGGCCGAAGCAAAGGAAAAGTGTTTCCACTATGATGCTGAAGGCCATTAGAAGAGGAATTGTCCACTCTCCCTGGAGAGTCTAAAGACCAAAAAGGGTGATAAACCTTCGAAAGGTATGCTCATAATTGAATCTAACCTTACGATTTTTTTTTCTTCTAGTTGGGTATTGAACTCTGATTCGAGTGCTCATATATGTACTTCAATGCAGGATCTGATAGAAAGTAAGAGATTGAGAAAAGATGACATGATTCTTCGGATCGATAATGGAGCAAAAATTACTGTAGAGATCGTTGGCACTTATCCTCTTCGATTATCGTCTAATTTTAGATTAGATTTAAAGGACTGTTATTTTGTTCTTGTAGCTAGTTGGAATTTGATTTTCGTGTCTGTGCTAGCACAGAAAAGTTTTGAAATTAGTTTCAATAAAGATTTTTATTTTATTTATTTAAAAAATAAATTAGTTGTATGAGATCTTTTAATTGACAGTCTATATCACTTGCATGTTGATGTGAATATAAATTTAAACGAGCAAATAGTAAGTACCATAGGTCAAAAAAGATCCAGAGATGAAATTAATCAGAAGTACCTATGGCATCATAGCCTAGGCCATATTGGAGAGGACAGGATAAACAAACTAAAAAAAGATGAGATCCTTGACTATCCTAATCCAGAGTCATATCTAGCTTGCGAATCTTATCTTCGAAGAAAAATGATCAAGTTACCCTTTGAAGGACATGGGAAAAGAGCTACTGAGTTACTTGTCTTGGTACACACTGATGTGTATGGGCCATTTGATGTACAGGTTAGAGATGGTTATAGCTATTTTATTATCTTTATCAATGATCTGTCTAGGTACGGATATGTGTATCTGATGAAACATAAGTCTGAAGCCTTTGAAAGGTTCAAAGAATTCAAAAATGAAGAAGAAAAATAAACAGACAAGTCCATTAAGGTTCTTCGATCTGATCGAGGAGATGAAATCTTAGTCGAGAATTTTTGAAATATCTTAAGACAATGGTATAGTCTCTCAATGGACTCCTCTCGGAGCACCTCAGCTCAACGAGGTATCCAAAAAGAGGAATAGGATCCTATTAGATACGGTCAAGTCCATGATGAATTTCACTGATCTACCTTTATATCTTTGGAGACATACTTTATTAACCGTCATTCATTTGTTGAATAGGATTCCATCAAAATCTGTTCCTATCATACCGTATGAGATATGGTATAGTAAGAAATTAAGTCTAGGTTATCTTAAGACTTGGAGATGTCTGGCCTACATCAAGAGACAAATGGCTGATAAATTAAAGGATAGATCTGTAATAGCTCATTTTATAGGATATCCAAAAAAAATCATAGGATACTATTTTTATTTTTTACAAGATCACAATGTGATTATGACTCAGAATGCCATATTCTTAGAAAAATAGTTTATCCAGATGGTGGCAGTGGAAGGTTAGTTGAGTTCGAAGAGAAGGTCTCTGAAGAGCAAAGAGCTATAGATCCTCAGGAGCTCATTATTTATGAGTCAATAGTTGACGCTCCTCTACCACCTCGTAGATCTAACAGGGTCTTCCGATCTCCTGAAAGATACATGGGTATGCTTACGGAGGAAGTAAAGAAAATATTCTTTATGGAAGATAGGGATTATGGTGATGATCCTAATACCTTTGACGAGGCGATGTCTGACATCGATTCTGAGAAATGGTTAGATGCAATGAAGTCAGAAATTGACTTGATACACTCGAACCAAGTATGGACCTTAATGGATCCATCTGAGAGTATTATACCCATTGGATGTAAATGGATCTACAAAAAAAAAATAGGTGCCGATGGTAAGGTAGAGACCTATAAAGCTAGACTTGTGGCAAAAGATTATAGTCAGCGCGAGGGCATTGACTATCAAGAAACCTTCTCATCCGTAGCTATACTAAAATCCATCCGCACTCTGCTTGCTATTGCAGCTTATTATGATTATGAAATCTGACAGATGGATGTGAAAACTACTTTCTTAAATGGATATCTTGAAGAAAATATCTATATGGAGCAACTTTTGAATTTCACATCTGGTGATGGTGACCACAGAGTCTACAAGTTGTAAAGATCCATATATGGATTAAAACAAACTTCTCGGAGTTGGAATCATTATTTTGATGAAGCGATCAAATCATTTGATTTCATAAAAAAGGAAGAGGAATCTTATGTATACAAAAAGGTCAGTGAGAGTGCAATAACATTTTTCATATTATACGTGGATGATATTCTCCTCATTGGGAATAATATTCCCATGCTGACCATGGTCAAAAGATGGTTGTCCAAAAAATTCTCTATAAAAGATCTAGGGAAAGCATTTTATATTCTTGGAATAAAGGTTTATAGGGATAGATCTAAATGGATGCTAGGCTTGTCACAAAAGCTATACATAAAGAAGGTACTGAAGAGGTTTAGCATAAAAAATTTTAAAAGAGGACTTTTGCCTCTTAGACATGGTATTAATCTTTCCAAGATGATGTGTCTGACCACATCTGAGAAAGTTCAGTGCATGAGTAAAATTTCTTATGCCTCAGTCATAGAGAGCCTCATGTATGCCATGCTGTGTACTCGACCTGATATTATCTTTGCTGTGTGTCACGAGTAGATATCAGTCGAATCCAGACGAGACGCACTGGATAGCTGTGAAGAACATCCTTAAGTACTTAAGAAGGACTAAGGATTTATTTTTGATCTTTGGAGGAGATTTTCAGTTACGAGTCGAGGGGTATACTAACTTAGACTTTATGTCTGATCCTGATGATAGAAAGTCTACGTCAGAATATGTGTTTATTTGCAATGGTGGCACAGTTGGCTGGAAGAGTTTCAAGTAATCCATCATAGCGGATTCGACCACAGAGGCTGAGTATATCGCTGCTTCGGATGCTGCGAAGAAAGGCTTCTGGTTCAAGAAGTTCATCGTGAAACCTGGGATCATGATATCAGATGCCATACCACTTTACTGCGATAATAATGGAGCCATAATACTTGCTAAGGAGCCGAGGTCTCATCAGAAATCAAAGCACATCGAGTGGCACTATCATATCATATGCAACTACCTCGAAAAGAAATATATCGAAGTGTGAAGAGTAGACTCCATGGACAACATGGCAGACTCACTGACAAAACAATTGATCCAGTCAAAAATGAAAGTCCACCTTGAGAAGATGGGACTTAAATTAGTGACCAATTGACTTTAGTCCAAGTGGGAGATTGTTAGATGTATATCCTGGAAGCCAAATGGCTGACACATTGTAATAAATTTAGGATAAAATTTTATACTTAATACATTGATTGAATCAATAAAAGAATAAGTTTATTTTTCATTCAAGTATGATGTGTCCTTGAATCGTCCATGGAATTAACTTTCAATACATATTCTCAAAGAGTTGAGAATTAGAGACATATATTTAATTCCTAAATACTTTCGATCATAGTATCATCATGAGGATGATGATTGATCCAAATAAATTGACGTACAGATCGTTTCTTTCGGGATAGATGAATCTATGTTCTACAGTGTAGAAACACTGGACGACGAGTGTGGGTTGTTGTTAGAGAACAACTAGTACTGAGCATGACCATACAAGAGATCACTTGAATTTTTATTCAATCGTCAGTGATTGTCTCGATGCTATAATTATGTAAATGATCATTTGATCTGAGATAGTACTACTGCTCGTAATGAGGCTGCTAGAGTTTGACTGACACATAAACATGAGTTTCAATGAACTCTTGTAGCGGATGTTGATGATAGTTAGTCCATTGTAAGAGTAGGATGTGCATCAAAATAGAATCTATCAACCTTAATAGAGAAGAGTAGTCCTATGAGATTTGAGGAGCTAAGTCCGAGAATCTGTGGTCATAGTAGTGTGATTGATGGAAAAGAATTTTCATAGAAATCATAATTAGATTTGAGCTGATCGAATCTATCATATGACTGATATTGAGATTGAACAATTTATCCATGATCTGCCATCTAGTCGGGACTCATGATAGAGAGACTGAATCACACATTAACTATACCTTAAGGTTCATTTTCGATTCTACTGGATTGCCACTACATACTGCTAGGTGTCACTAGTGGATTGTGAGAGCTCACTAGGATTATTTTGGATTGATAATCCTTGATGAGTTAGAGTGAAATTATTTTGATCTATTGAAAAGAATTTCAATGATACTTTGATAGAGATCATTGTATATCTCACTACCAGATAGAATTGAACTTATGGGATCACGCAATAAAGGGATTAGGTCTGAAATTAATAATTAGACTTATGAAGTGTCAATTGGGTTTAGAGAAATCTAATTGGGTTTAAGGTAATCTTGCTAGCACATGGTTGGATCCAATTTTCTCTTTATATTTAGATTTTTTATTTGATAAGATAATTCAAACTTAATTATCTACTAATAATCTAAATGAATTAGATTTATTGGACTCCAATTATTGGGTATCTAAAGTTTTGGATCAATTGAATTAAGGCTGCAAGTCCTTAATTCAATTCCTTGATAGTTTAGTTGGGGCGCCACCTTGATTTGATCAAGTTAGGCGTGTCCCACCTTTAAAGGGCATGTGGATCCCAATTGGGGCATCTCATGGGTACACTTTGGGGTATGTTTATGTAGGTGCAAGGGCTCCAAGAGTTGGTGCCTAAAAGGATTCCTAAAGAAAGTTGAATAACTTAAGTTATTAGGAAACCTAATGCAAGTAGGACTTGTATTATGAGATTGAATAGGATTTAATCCTTTTGTCTATTTAAAGAGACCTCCCCTAAGATCCCTAGGCATCCAAACTAGCAAGCCCCATGCCCTTTTAGAAGCTCCCATGCCCTCTCTTCCTCTCTCCCTCTCTTCTCCCTTGGGCATCCCATACGCCCCACCTTTGGGTATCCCAAATCCACACGCCCATAAGGGCTTAGGCATCTCTCTTTGAGTGCTGGTTCTTAGTGTTTGATAGCAGCATATACTAGAGAAGAAAGATAAGAGAAGAAGAGAAGAAGAAGATCAAGAAAAGAAATCAAAGAGTTGATCGCGATCCAGGCTTCGTTCAGATTCGTAGACTGAATTTTCTTAGTGAAAAAAATTCAATCTTAATAGGACTGTTTTAGACTGATCCTAAATAGATACCCATAGAGGTCGGATACTTATACGGCTAAGAGAGAGCCTCTTCTCTTTCAGATCCAGATTTGAAGAAAAAAAATATGAAACATGTATATGATTCGATCACATGTTAAATTTCAGCATATGTATAATTTCAACATATAAAGTAGATCCTTGTGGTTTATATTTTTATGCATGCATGATATAGATTAAAAATATTTTAATCTACTTTTTCACTACGATGTTTAGAAAATAAAATTTTGAAACACACATGCATGTCCCTACATACAAATTCCAATATGATGATATTTTAGAAAATAAATTCAATCAAGTGTTGAATTACTAAATAATTGTTGCTATTTTCATCATGATGATAACATCTTATTGTTTATTTTGATGTTGCTATTTTCATCATGATGATAACATCTTATTGTGGGCTAAAGTGGTGACATCAAAGTACAAATGGTTCCCGGAATAACTACTCCCCGGGCTGAAATAAGTCCCCTGTTTGGAGAGCCAAAAAGATTCAGATTGTATCTTTGGTGAAAGAATGATTGATCATCTTTCGCAACATCAGCCATTGGAATATACCCCACACAGCTCTCAAAGCACTCGAAACTCTCTTATTCATCAGGCTATATTGTATAGAGCTTGAAGCGATATTGCATGGTCCATTGGTGGATTCATGCAAAAGAAGGTGAATCCTTCTTCCATGCAAAGGATGCATATCCAATCCCTTTCAAACTCGCTTCCCATGGTACCTATTGGCAATGGGCATCGCATCAAGATATTGAGCTGCCCTTGAATCAATGATGCCTCCTTAGATATGCTGCCCACAAAATCCCACAATGTTATTTGCAATTAGGGGTGAGCAAAAAACAAATTTGAACCAATCAAACTGGTGAAACTGAACCAAACCGTAGGTTTGGTTTGGTTTTAAATTTTATTTGGTTTGATTTGGTTGATTTTTGACATATAAAAAATAGGTTTAGACTGGTTCAAATTCATCAGTAAATAAAATCATTCTCAAATCAAATCGAACTGGCCTTAATAAAATGACGTCATTTTGATTAGGATGTTATTTATGTTGGAGTATTAATGTATTAAAAAATAATTTTGAATTTATGGTATTGTTTACCAATTTGGTTTTGTGTTGATTAGCCTTAAACCCTAAGTGACTAACTTATTAGATTGTTTATTTTTTGTAATGTGTTGGAGATTTTTATCTTAATTTTTAATGATGGTATTTATTTAAAAATTTTATTTTATTGAGTGATAATATCTTATGTCAATTTAAATTATTTTACTTGATAAATTTTTTTGATGGTACTCTTATATGAAAATAAAACAAATCTTCATGATTCATAAAATAATAATAATAATAATAATAATAATAATAATAATAATAATATAAACCGATAAACTAAACCAAACCAAATCATTTAAATCATGTTGATTTGGTTTGGTTTCAATCTTCTATTGATCTGATTTGGTTTCTAGAAATGCCAAACCATTTAGGACTGGTTCTTCTCAAGTTTGAGCATGAAATTAGTTTAAACTGAACCATGCTCACACTATAACAAAATAGATTATTAGTGATAAAATTTTTTTATTACTAATGATCTATTTTCATCGTTAATAGTTATTAGTGATGAAATTTTCGTTGCTAATATTTGATCAAAAATAATCACGTCGTTGACAATATTTTACGAAAAAAATATTTCATCGCTAATAATAGTTATTTATGATGAATAATTTTTATCGTTAAAAAATTTTTGATAAAAAATTTTAATCATAAAAAAAGTATTTACGATGAATTATAACTTCATTAATAAATAAAAAATAATAGCGATGAAAATATTTTCATCACTATTAATTTAATTAATTTTTTTTGAAATAATTTTTTTTAAGAATTTTTAGTGATAAAAAATTTTGCATCGCAAATAACATTTTTTGTAATAAAATTTTTTTATATCTATTAATTTAATAATAAATTTTTTAAAAACTAAATTTAAATAATATTAGTGACGTAAAACTTAGTTCATTAATACAATAATTTTTGATAAAAATTTTTATCGTTAATAATTATTTACGATGAATAAATTTTTATTGCTATTAATTTTATATAAAACTTTAATAATTTTATATTTATTAAAAAATTAAATTATCATACTAAAATATTTTTGATGATCAATATTTTATCAAAAATAATTCCATCGCTAATAATTTAAATATATTTTTTTAAAATTTAATTTATGAATATATATTTTTAATTTATATTTATAATATTTTTTATAAATTAAAAATAAAAAAGTTAAAATAAAAAGTTTACACAATAAAGTCATAAATAAATTTTATTATTTTATTATATTAAATTAAAATTATAAATAATTTGAAATAAAAATAAAAAACTACATGAAGAAGCAGTCAGGTGTCGGCATCTAAAGAACAAACTGAAAAAAGAGAGCACTCAAAAGAGCTCGGACCGACCTGCTGCTACCTCATCAGTTGTATCATCAACTCCATCTGTACCATCCACTCCATCATCTAGATCTGAAGTTGCTGATACTCATCGACGTGTGCAGCCAACTCCTGAGCTCACTGCTCAGCCCACTGTTGATCTTCGACAACCTGCCTCTGTACCTCCATCAGTCGAGCCGAGCCGAGCTGAGCCTCGCTAGTAGAATGGATGTCAGCCCTAGATGAGCGTGAGGATGAGAGAGCAGTGATCCCATACCCTGACCCCTAATATAACATGATCTCGTACCAAGCACCTGATCACAGATCTCATCATCTGTGGGTACGGTCAAGCCCTCAGAGATAAGCTGGAATCTCATGTCTGTCATATGGTCCTTAAAATTAAAGTTATAGCTATTTTAATTTTATAATAAAAATTAAACTGTGAATGAAAAAATAATTGAAAAAACTTACAAAGAGCTCCTGATTCCCCGTCGTCCACTCTCCTGACCGTCGCTGGTGGGTCTGCTGGTAGATATTGATTCTACCAGGAAGCTCGCCACTCTCAGCATCTCTCTGTAATTTAAAAATTATTAATTAAAAAATTTTAAATAACTAGAGAATTATATGCTAATTAAAAATTAAAAATTACCTATCATGTGCTCCATGTGACGAGCGAACGACCTCGAACCCCCATAATATGGTACGATCTGTCTCGTCCGATTCGTGACATTCTGGGTACATCTTCTCTGTGTAGTTATCAGTCAAATTAGTAGATAATAAATTTAATTTAAAAATAAATGATTCAATCATTAAATTCTAAAAAAAGAAGAAGTTTGGATGTGTAACCTGATATACCGAATCCTCATAATGCCGGCATATGACAGTCCAAGTATCCATAGTGATGCTGGCATAGGCTGCTACCACACTGCCTCCTCCTCATGATCCTGCACCATATGGTTCCAATACTGATGCATGTGATGGTGATAATCCTTGATTTACAAAGATATGAGTGTCATGGCTCGCTGCACGCGATCCTTCTCAAAATCAATGATGTCGAATACACCCTGCCAATAACAAATATTAGAAGAATACTATGCAAATTAAATATTTATAATATAATTTATTTTATCTGTAAGTGGATATAGAAAATCTCTCTCTGAGTCGGTAGAATGTGACGCCAATCGAAAAGTGTCACAGGAGCATAGCTGTGGCATGTGATGCCCAGCTCAGTCTGCCATGGCTTGCACCATCCCCTAATGGGCCTGGTGTAGCCGGGTGGTATCTCGATATGGAGATGCTGTCCCGAATGCTCACGTCTCCAATGCTCTAGAGTGAGGTTCTTCGATAGACCTCGCCCTCGTCTCACTACTGATGAAGACTGACCTGAAATAACAATAAATAAATCATTAGTATGATAGCTATCCAAATAAAAAAAAATAAATTTTATTATATAAAAAATATAATAATACCATTTGGATCCATCTCACTCAGATCTGCCTCATTGAGATCCATCTCACTGGGATCCGCTAGTGCAGGACCCTCTGGCAATAGAGCCGGTGCGGCAATGGAGATCGATGAAGGCGCCTCAACCTCCAGGGTAGACCGTGAATGCGAACGTCGTCATCTATCTTCTGATGCTATATCTATAATTTTTGACTTATCAATGAATATAATATTAAATAATAATAAAAAAATAAATTATATTCTAATAAATATAATTATATCGCATACCATTATTGCAAGAGAAGATTGAATGAAGAATATAGATCTACTCATCAATATTCGTATCTTCCTCGATGTGTAGATCCTCCTCCGAATCATAATAATCGATATATATCGTCTTTTATCTCATCATCATTTAAGAACCAATTGTCGCCTTCCGACTCATCAAGATTAAATACAAAATCAGCTTCAACTTCGTTAGACGATAGATCAGCCCTATTCAAAGGTGCCGTTACAAGTTCTTCATCAATAAAAAGCTCGGCTAATATTTATTCTTTTTGCTGAAAATTTTTTTCTTCATGTAATTCAAAATTTTCATCCATCTCTAATCGGGTTGGTATGTCATATATGCCTCTAGATGTTATTTTTTGTACAACATGCCAATTACCTCGATACTTTAGATCCTTCAAATATATTACTTGTTTTACTTGAGTTGCTAATATATATGACTCATTCTGGTACCATGTTCGTGCAAAATTTACACTAACAAAGTGTGGATCGATATAAATACCTATCTTTTTATTACTAATATCCCATCATTCACACTGAAATAAGAATACAGAATTACTGGATCCATACTTCCATTCTATAATATCTATCAGTACATCATAATATTCAATCTCTTTTTTTTTTTCAAATCTTATTGTAGTAATCCCACTATTCTGGATCTGTCATTACATCTTAAGCTCTTTTGTGTGAAATCTCATTCCTCCAATGATACAGAATGCGTAGTGATTAATCTTTCGATCGGAACCACACGCTAAATCGTACAACTCATCGGTCGCACCTACTTCTTTATTAAAATACTTATGTTTCATCTACACCATAACATAAAAAATTATGTTGGTTCAAATAATATTATTTATAATTAAATAAATAATGTATTACTAATGTAACTTATAAGATAACCAAATAATTTTATAAATTTTTTTCTATGTCGATCATTAGCATCCATATTATTCGCTTTACATAGTATATTCTTGTGCTCATAGCAACAAGTTATGATTTTTAATTTTACATCGATATAGAAAAATTACTTAGAATATTAAATAGTATGCTAAGATGGAACTTACTCAATAAAATCTTTAATTTTTTCATAATTATTTAGAATGTAGAAGTGTGCCTTGGATAGTTCGTTTATGTCCATAAATTCATATCTTTTTGCACCAAGAGGTCGAACCATTTGTTTAAATATAAACAACGTCGGTTCATTGTCACCCTATTCACGATCTTTGTTATGATCTGTACGATTGAATCTTATTTCAATATCATTAAGATATATCAAGCAGAATGTGACATACTCCGTTGCTACATATGCTTCTGCTACAGACCCTTCAAGCCTTACTTTATTGTGCACATATTTTTTTAAGGTATACAAGAATTTATAAATAAAAATAAATTTAAATTTTAAAAATATATTTATATTTTATAATTGATATGATAAAGTGCGTATAATTTTTTTACCTTTCAATAGGATACATCCATTGATAATGTACCGGTCTGACCAAAAGAGCTTCTTTTGAAAGATAAACAGCCAGATGCATCATAACATCAAAGAATGATGGTAAAAATTTTTTTTCTAACTTACAAAGAATGAGTACGATATCCTTCTTAGATCTCTCAAGTTAGTTAATCTTCAATTTTTGGCAACACAGTTCTCGAAAGAATACTCTTAGTTCAATCAATACAGTTTGAATATCACCATCCAAATAGCCATGCATGACCACAGGAAGCAAATATTGTATCATCACATGGGAGTTATGACTTTTTATACCAAAAATATTGCTGTCATTGTTCTCAATACACCGCTATACGTTTGAAGCATATGCATCAAAAAATTTTATGATTTTGAACCATCTACAGAAATTCTTCTTTTCCTTACCAAACAGCGAATAACATGCATATGGTATAAAAAATCTCTCACCTCGATGAACTAAATGTAACTCCAATCGAATTTTTATTTTTTATAAATCAAGATGAGCTTTTGTATCATCTTTTATTTTTTCTGGAATGTTCAATATAGTACCGATAATATTATCACAAATATTCTTCTCAATGTGCATTACATCCAGATTATGACGAAGTAGTAACTGCTTCTAATATAGTAGTTCGAAAAAAATACTTCGCTTCATCCAATTCAGCTTAGCTTCAGTACGCTTCCGCTTGTGAGTACCTAATATTTTTTAAATTAGATATTTTCAATAACTTTAAATTATTCTAAAATTTTTGCTCCACTTAGCTCCTTAGGTGGCGGACGCTGGTCGGACTTACCATCAAAATATTGATTATAATGGATCCTTTAAATATGATTACCAGGAAGAAACCGTCGATGACCCATGAAGCATATTTTTTGTTCGTGCTTTAAATGTAAGGAGGATGCATCTTTATTGCATATTGGACATGTCAGATATCCTTTGGTGCTCCATCCAGATAAGTTTCCATATGCTGAAAAATTATTTATGATCTATAGAATCGAAGCATGCAACTTAAATTACTTCGACTCACAGAATCATATGTCTGTACCCTATTTTTTCATAGCTCCTTCAGATCATCGATTAAAGTTCGTAGATATAGATCAATTTCATTATCTGATGCTTTCGGACTCGGAATCAACAATGACATGAAAATAAATGGTTCTTTCATATATTTTCAAGGTGACACATTATATACAACTAGCATCACAGGCCATATACTGTAAGAGGTACTCAGATTACTAAAAAGATTAAATCCATCTGTCGCTAGATCGAGCCGAATAACATGGGTCACTCACAAAGTGCGGATGCTTTACATCAAAGTCTTTCCACACTAAAGAATTGACCGGATGGCTAAGTATGTTCTCCTCCAAAATTCATTGCTCATAATGCCATCTCATTTCTTCAGCTGTCTTTATGGACATATACAACCTTTGAAGTCTTGAAATCAATGAAAAATATTTTAAAATCTTTTGAGGTATCTTCTTTGCTTTCTTATTATTGATTTTGTATCTAGGCTCACCGTATTTCAGACATTCAGTTACCTGTTCGTTATCCTTATAAAATAATATACAGTCATTTTTATAGGCATGTATAGGAATATAGTCAAGTTCTAATTTTCGCATGTATATTTTTGCTTCAGAATATGATTTCGAAAATCTCTTTCCATTGAAAAGAGCTGCTTTAATCAATGTCAAATTTTGATCAAATGACTTCTGACTCCATCAATTCATGATTTTAATATGAAGTAATTTTATCAAAAACTCTAACTTAAAAATTTTTGTATAATTTAGATAAAGTGGCTCTCGTGCATCCCTTACAAGCTTTGCAAACTGTTCAGAAGTCCCTTCTACCTCAAGTCAGATATTATTTTCATGATCAAAATTATTTCAGATGTAGTAGTACTCATGTGTACATTTGAACAAGGACCCTAATGAAGATCACCTAATAATTCTCCTATACCACTATGTTCGACAAGTCCAGCAGCATCACTATCATCTTCAGTATCGTCATCATCGCACACCACTTCATTCAGATCACCCTCCCCATGCCATATCCAATAAGTATACTTCTTATTCATACCATAATGTAGTAGATGCTCCTCAACAAGTGTTATATAATGATATACCATATTGACATATCTCTTGCATGGACACTTTATCCGACTAGTACTGTCAGTCTTATGCCATGCAAAATCAATAAAATCTTGAACTCCTTTTCGATATTCAGGCAAAAAAATACCTCTAGCATTCATCTAACTTTTGTTGATATCCATCTAACAATAAATAAAAAATCATTAACAACAAAAAAATGTTCAGTGGTATTCATCCGAACTGGATCCCAATCCGAATTTCAGATTGAATCGCGATCTGAATTTCGGCCAAAATCTCGATCCAGATTCGGACACAGATCATTTTATACAAAAAAATACAGACTGAACAGTAACACAGAAAATATCATCCCATCAATTTAATGAAGTAAAAATGCATGATCCTATCCATTTCAAATTATTACTAACAGGTGTGGCCCTATCCTTTTCAGAAAAATAATAATCTTATTATTGTTATTAGTGAATATTTCATCTTATTATTGTAAAAATTTTGACAGCATCTTCCCATAGTTCTCCAAGATACGATATGAATATGGTGCCTATGCACCCTATCCACCATATATCCAGAGAACAATAGACAAAGAACTACTGAATACCACATAATGAAATAAAATATCAACTATTAACAACAATAAGATTATTATTTTTTTAAAAAATTTGAATACAGAATATCCAAGAGCCAATCTCGATGAAGATCGACTCTCGAATGGAAATCTACGGCTCAATGCAATTTAACTACCATCTCTGAACATACATTTGAAGATGAATTTCTAATTTATCAAAAAAAGAATAACTCTGTATTAAATTTTTTTTAATAATTTTTTTTAAAATAAAAATATTTTTTATATTTAATTATAATAAATAAAAATCTATAAAATAGTACATAAAATAATTAAATTATAATAAATAATAATAACGTGCATTGTGTTAGTGGAACAAAAAATAATTAACCAAATAACTAAATAATATCAGCAGTAACACTAAAAAATTTATGCAACAAACAATTTCAGCAGTCCCTATCTCTCCCGATTGCCCCCTCCCGGGCCTCGTCTCCACCGACCGACACCCTCCCCGGTCCTGTCTCCCCCGGCCGCCAACGGCCCTGTCCCCGGCCTCATCTCCGCCGTTAGAGCCCCTCCCCGATCCCGTCTCCCCCGACCACCAGCGGCCCTGTCCCCGGCCCCGTCTCCCCTGATCGCTGCCCGTCCCCTCCCCAGCCCTATCTTCGTTGCCGCCTGCCGCCCCCTTCCTGACCCCATCTTCTCTTTTTTCTTTTTTTTTCTTCTTTTTTTTCTTTTTTTTTTCTTTTTCCCCCCTCTTTTCTATCTTCCCTTCCTTCCCGCTGTCGCCCCCTCCTCGGCCCCGTCTCCCCTAACTGCCTGCCGCCCCCTTCCCAGCCCTGTCTCTGTCGATCGATACCCTCCCCGACGACGAAGACAGGGCCGTCGGCTGCCCCCTCCCTAGCCCATCCCCCACCGGCCACATCCTGCCCCAACCCCATCCCCCCATCTTTGGCCCCAGACCCCCTCCTTGTTGGCCCAATCTCAGTCATCGTAGGCCCCGTCTCCATCGCCGTCGGTCGACCATTCTCTGGCCCCCCGGTGGCCCGATCAACACCAAAAAAAAAAGAAAGATGGTTGAAATCGTTACCTCCTGCGGACGTGGACGGCACGGATGCGAACGATGGTGCGTACGCAGATAATGGCACAGACGCGGACGACGACGGGCGGATGCGGACGACGGTGCGGACGTGGACGGTGGTGGGAAGCGACGGAGGGGAGAGGGGGGAGAGCAAAGAGAGGGAGGGGGGGAAAAAGGGGGGTTTTGCACGAAACGAGAGGGGGGGAGAAGAAGTATTTTGTGTGAAGAGATGTGATGTCATGTGAACTATTAGCGATGAAAATTTTCATCGCTAATAATATTATTAGCGATGAAAACTAAATTTTCATCGCTAATAATTTAGAAAAAAAAAATTTTGTTAAAAAAATTTTTCAGTAAAAAAAATTATTTGCTACGAAAAAAAATTTCATCGTTAATAATTCTATTAATGATGAAAAAAAAAATTTATCATCGATAATTTTTGCCAAAAAATTTTTTCTCATTTTTCTGCTAAACTAATTTTTCCATTATAAAAAATTATTTATGATGAAAAATATTTCATCATTAATTATTTTATTAGCGACGAAAAAGGATTTTCATCGCTAATAATTCCTGATGAAAAAAAAATTATCCCAATTTTTCAAAAAATTTGCGATGAAAATAAAATATTTCATCATTAATTATGGTATTAGCAATGAAAAATAATTTTCATCGCTAATTATTTTTAATAAAAAAAATTGGATGGATATTATTTTACTATTTATATATATATATATATATATTTAAAAAATAATCCATTATATGACCTAGAATCCGCACATAATGCAGGGTTTCAAAATTAGTTAGTAAATATATTGGATCTCAACCAAGTTTTCTCTGATCTCTATTCTTGAAACTTTTTAAAATAAATGGTAATGATAAATAATATTTATTATAGTTGGGCATATGCACAGAGGATATTATTTTTGTAATTTGAAAAAGATATGTGATTTCATGGGGTATAACTTTCTCTCTTCCTCAAGCAAGAATAAAGTAGGAAAGATATTAATTTATTTTTACATATTTATTTTTATATTAAATTCAAGTTTTAAATTTTTTTTCACTAAGTTATGCAACACATATCCACCCTATTATGTTAACTCCCATCCTTAATAAATAGGCATTGCATATAGATAATATGTGTGCAAGTCTAAAATTGTAAGTGTGGTTATAAGTTATTTTATGTAACTGGATGAGAAGATCATGGCCATCCAAAGTACCCTTGCATCTCATGTACGATGTCATCTCAAAAAATTTTAGTTTATACAATGTTGAGCTAAAGGAACATAGAGACAAATATTTTATTAAAAAATATGTCCTAAAGTCAATCATCAGCATGTTGATAGTTGTGCTATTTGATGTAATTATATATGAATTACTTAATAAAATATTTATTTGATAATTTTCATCATAAGCTTGTACATCTTCTATATCGAACGTCTGTGTTATGATGAAAGTTCTTAGGACTATTTTAAATCGATAAAAGAGGATTTATCGTTTAGTCCTTAAATGAGTTCACGATCAAATGATATGCTATTACTAAGATGATAGACATATCAAGTATAGATCGTTGTGTGTCATATATCGTTGATCATCCTCTTAACCAAGGAGCGTGGAGACGCTGGTATGGTACACAAATGAAATATAGGAGTACATTTCACTGAACATGACCAACTCCGGAGTATTCTGCTATCAAGAGTCACTCCGAAGGGATATGGGTATAAGTATTCCTCCGATCTGAGATCATCACAGTGACTTGCAAGCAGCTCACTATGCTTTGATGTCGGACTACCTGAATTTCTAATTTAGGATCGAAAGATTTCTGGGCATAGTCAAGTACTTGTGAAGTCGATGCATGAGTCAAGATGGAATTGACTACTCCAAGAGCTTGGAGAGAATGCTTTGTATTTCAATTTAGTAAGATCTTGACCAGGGCAATCCTTGTAAGGAGTCACAGGATTTATTAGGTTGAGACACATAATGAATGTACTATTAAGAGTTGACAGTTTAAACTCTAAGTCACCCTAGCATCAAGGGTCAAAGGGATGAATTATATGGTAACTATATCCAAATAGGTTCTTGAGTGTTGCTTTGCATACATTCAGCCTATTCGGACATCGGACACCATTGCTAGATGGTTACTCTGATTGGTACAGAAATCAGTTTCTGTGCTACTGGCTTAGGTTCAGGTTCGAACCTATGGGATCACACACATTAAAAATTTTTCTCCGATCATATGGCTAATCTGAAGAGTCTCAGTGGATGAAAACTCTGGTGAAGAGTCTCATTGGACTAGGACTCTACTGAAGAGTCCCACTGGACGGAGACTTTAGAGAAGAGTCCCACTAGATTTGGACTCTATCATTAATGAAAGATTAATTAATAATTAGATCACTAATTAGCTCAATTTAATTAAGCATTAAAATTTGTATCAAGTTTAATTGAATTAGATTCAATCAGGTCAAGTCTGATTAGGTTATGAGATGACCTAATCGGTAAGAGAGAAATGATCCTGATTTGATCGGATTTATGGCTCAATTAATTTATTAATCTGATCAAATTTAACTAAGATTATAGGAGTCTAATTAGATTAGGTTCATCATATTTTATATAGGTCTAATTGGATTGGATTTGAAAGAAATCCAATTGGTTAAACCCTAGAGTCCCAAATGAGTAGGACTCTCTCCCTTGCGCCATCCAAATTGTCTCACACCTTTTCTTACCATACAAAATCAGTTTGTGTATGAGAAAATTAAAAAATTATTCTTCTTTTGTAGCCCATTTAGGATAGGAATTGGTTGGTTTTGATTTGAATTCAAAATGGTTTGAATTTTAACTTAAAATCTTATCCATATCCTTCCACACGTTGGCTGTTTATGAAGGGGCTCATTGTGTATGAGAAAAAGAAGTTTTTTAGATGGTTTTTTATGTTTAATTTTTTTTTGTAAGTCTTCTTTAAGTCAGATAAGGGTGAGAAAAAGTTGGAGTCAAATTGAAATTCAAAATGGTTTGAATTGCAACAAACTCCAGCCCTTATCCTGTCTTATCTGGTTTGTGCGACAACCATAAAAAGGCTACAATATTATGCACCAAACTAAGAGAGCTTTTTGCTGTGAGATACCAGAGAGAAAGAGGATCGAAAATACTTCTTTAGGGCATGAGGTTTGGATGGATTTCCTTCTTCCTTAGCGTGAACAAAAGAGGAGACCGATCTCCTCTTGGGTAAGCGACCTAGAACTGTTCTAAAATTTTGGATGAGAGAAAAACTAAAGAGAAGAGAGTCTTCGTCAGATTTTTTTTCTACTATCCAGCATCTCCTATGATCTATCTTTGACATCGAAGAGGTTCGAGATGATCGAAGGAAGAGATCAAATTAGATCTACATCAGAAACCGACTGCACGAGCTAGCACTCCTGTGGAGGGCTGATCGATCGGAGGACTTCATGTGGACCATCCGTAGAGGTCGGATGCTTGTGCGGCTACAAGGGATCAGAGAGAACTTTTAGATCTACATTCTCAATTGTGGAGATCGACTACCCACACTCAGATATTGGGTTTGGAATCCTAGAAGTGGTGGATTAGATCTATCACTAATTGCTGTTCTTATTCAAATGCTTGTAATATTAGATTCAGATTTTTATGCATATAAATTCATGTTATAAATCTATTTGTAGAAATTTTAGGATTAGATCTTATGTATATATTTATAGATTAAATAGTTTAATCTAATGTTCTTCTGCTGAAAATTTTGAAATGCATACATGAAACCCCTGTGCGATCCAACATATTTTATGTCACGGACACATCTAAAAAATTTAGATTTAATACCAAAAAGAGTCAAAATATGAGTCAAACAAATAAGTTATTCATATTTAATATACGGACTATATAGTCATATTCTATTAGTTTCATTTTTTTGTTACTGAAACTTGTGTCATTTAATACTATGAAAAGTATGCTTTAGTAGCATAACTGTAGTTTGAGTTAAGAATATTTGATTACTTGAGTACAACTCATTTCAGTTTTTATCAGTCCAAATTATTCTAAGTATTTTTGAATCTGGATCCTTAGGTTGGAAACTGAATTTGGTCCTTTGAAATAACCAAATGCTCAAAATTACTTTTCATGCCTTGTAATTAAACTTAGAACAATTTATGGGTAACTAAATATTTTAAAAAATACTAATTTATTATGAAAAATTATGATAAATATTATTATTTTATATGATATTAATTATGCTCTATTCTTTTTCTTTATTAGAGTAACTTAGATAGAGATATCATAATTAATATGATTTATCATAAAAGATATCTTGCTATTTGGACGTGATCAATCAATATTATGAATTTTGAACTTGATGAACATTACACCTATTATGCATGACTTAATTACATCATCATGCAAATGACTTATACAATTACTAAAATATTTAGAAGAGCTTTTATTTAAAAAAGTTTAGGAGAACTAGTTTGGTATACATTCGAGAATTTTTGGATAACCTTTTTGTGGATCATGTTTTCACATATAAAGATTCAGTACCATCTCATTTCTATGTTCTTGGGCAGATACAAAGTCTTTGTATTTTATGACCTCTGATTAGTTCATAGAACCAACAACCTATGCAAAATTGAGCAATGAGACAGATTCAAAGAAACTTAGAGACGAAAAGTATTGTCGTAAATATTTTTTATATTTTTTATTTTTTTTAAAATATTAACGATAAAAATATTTTTATCACAAATAATTGACTATTTATGATGAAAAAAAATTTTATCTCTAATAATCTATAATTTTTAAAATTTTTTATTTTTTTAATATATCAACGATGAAAATTTTCATCGTAAATAGATGAGTATTTATGATAAAAAGTTAATTTTTGTTATAAATAAGTAATAATTTATGATATAATATTTTTATCATAAATAATCTATAATTTTTAAATTTTTTATTTTTTTAAATATTAGCGATGAAAATTTTTCATCGTAAATAGTCACGTATTAGTGATGGAAAGTGGATTTTCATCGCAAATACAATGCTATTTACAATGAAAAATTTTTATTGCTAATAATCTATAGTTTTTGAATTTTTAAAATTTTTTATTTTTTTCATATATAGTAATGAATAATTTTTTTCATAAATAATAATATATTTAAGATAAAAAATAATTTTTTATCATAAATACTGGATTATTTACGATATAATATTTTCATCGCAAGTAATTTATAATATTTAAATTTTTAAAATTTTTATTTTTTTTAAATATTACTAATGAAAATTTTTCATCATAAATAACAACTATTTATGATGAAAATATTTTTTTAATCATAAACATATTTTCATCACAAATAATATTTAATATTTGATTTTTTTTAAATTTTTTATTTTTTTAATTATTAGCGATAAAAAGTTTTCATCATAATTAGAGAGGTATTTGCGACGGAAATACAGTTTTCATCGAAAATACTCAATTATTTATGATAAAAATTTTTTATCTCAAATAATTTATAATTTTTAAATTTTTTATTTTTCTTCAAATATTGGTGATGAAAAATTTTCATCGTAAATAACTTATATTTGTGATAGAAAATAAGTTTTCATCGTAAATACTTGTATTATTTATGATGAAACTATTTTCATTGTTAATATTTAAAAAATTAAAATTAAAATAAATATTTTATTATTTATGATAAAAATAATCATCATAAATAATTTATATTTACGATGAAAATTTTTTTCATGGTAAATATGGAGCTATTTACGATAAAAATAAATTTTTATCGTAAATATTTTATTATTAACGATGAATTTATTTTTTTCATCGTAAATAAATTTATTAGCGACGAAAATATTTTTCATCACAAATATTTTCATCGCATAAAATCTCTTTTCTTGTAGTGTCACCCTTATTTGCAATGACAAATACAAAAGTTGCAAATTTAGTCAATGAGGACAAAGCCCAAAACAAATCTTGTGCTTGATGCTATGTTCTAGGATTTGGTGGAAACAGTTTCATCCATTCCTATTCCTGTTAATCTATTAGAGAATTGACTTACCCAAGATAGCACCAATAGTTCAAAAATTATATTAAAAATTTTTTATTATGAGAAAACAATGCAGGTATATATTTAGTTCCACATCAGTTATATATGTAATGCACCGAAAGATTTTGGATATTTATATATCGTTAAAAAAATTAAATAATATATTTCAGCTAATCTTTTTATATAAAGAAGACTTGGGTACTTAAATTGAAAAAATTATAAGAGTATCTCGTCAACTTTAGTCTAATTTGACTTATACTTTTTATACTTTAAAAAGTATCAAAATGGTCTTTCCAGTTATCAATATATTTTAATATGGTCCAGCCGTCTATTTTCGTTAGTAATTTTTTTTAAAATGATAAAAATAATTTTATCTTCATCTCCTTCCTCCTCCCTCCTTTCTTCTCTCCGATTGATCCCCTCTTCCATTACCGACGTTCCTCTTTCTCCCTCCTTCCTCCTCTCTTTTCTTCTTCTCACCCATTTCTCCTTCTTCCCTTCCTCTTTTTTCTCCTCTGCTCCTTTTTCCACCCATTCCTCCATTTTCTCTCCTTTCTTCCCGTTCACTTTTCCTTATTATTTTTCTTCTCCAAACCACTTATAAACCATCCCCCTTCATGGCGGCCTCCTCTACCTCAATCCCTTCTTGCCATCCCCATCTTTCTCCTCTCCCTCTTCTTCTCCTCCTTATCCTCCTCCTCTACTCCATTCCTTATCGATAGCCCCTCTCTCCTCCTCCCCTTTCTCCTTATCATCTTTCTCCTCTCCCTCTTCTTCTCCTCCTTATCCTCCTCCTCTACTCCATTCCTTATCGATAGCCCCTCTCTCCTCCTTCCCTTTCTCCTTATCATCTTTCTCCTCCTTATCTTCTTTCTCCTCCAAACCAATCTATGAGCCCTATCCCTTTAGAAGGCCCCCTCTACATCCACCTCTTCTGATTGATAAAAACTTATTTTCCCTTTCCTTCCTCCTCACTCATTTTTCTTTCTCCATAATAGCTCCCTCTATCTTGTTCTCTTTTTTTTCATCTATTTTTCCTTCTCATCCGCCTCCTCTTTCAAACCGTCTATAAACTATCTCCTCCATGGCCGTATCTTCCACCTCCACTCCTCATCGGTAATCTATTCTTTCCCCTCTTCTTTCTCTCCACCCTCTTCTCTTTCTTATTCTTCTTCTCCTCCTCTAATCTATTTCTTATCCGTGACCCTTCTCCCTTCCTCCTCATCCATTTTTTTTTTATCTTCTTTCTTCTCCAAATCCATCCATGAATAAGTGGTATTTTCATCCATTAAGAGAAATCTAACACCGTTTATTAATAAATTAAACAGTTTGGATCATATCAAAATATATCAATAATTAGAAGAATCAGTTTAATACTTTTTAAAGTATAGGAATATAAATAAAATTGAGCTAAAATTAAGAGGATGTTTCTATAATTTTTTCTTGAAAAAATCATAACCTTTCAACAAATCAAATAGAGCAATAAACATTGTAGCCTCAACTATGCACATGGTAGAGAAATTCTTATAGAACATATTTGAAGACATTCAACACTATGGCTTTTATAATGTTTGAATATTCAAAAGCATTCTCTATAGAGACTGAAGCTTTATTCTCCCCCCACACACCCCCCCTCCCCCATCATTTACTAGAAAAAAGAAAAAAAAAAAAAGGAAAACTAATATAAACCACTTTGAATTTTGAAAGCAGCCTTGAACTATCTTAGTTCAACCAACCAGATTTGAAGCATCAAAAATAGTGCATCAATGACTCTTTTTTTGTAAGGAGAACTTGGATACTTAAATTTAAAAAATTATAATCTTTCAACAAATAAAATAGGGCAATGAACATTGCAGCCTCATCCACGAGGAATCGTTGCAAGACAAATTTGAAGACAATCAATGCTATGGCTTTTGTAGTATTTAAATATTTGAGAAGTATTTTCTATAGAAACTAGAGCTTGACAAGTAACTTAATTTTCGTACCGCGCCCCTTTTCACTATACTCCATTTTATTTTTTTGTAAAACTTGACTTTTATTCTCAAAACTAGTAGATCACCCAAATAGAACCTTATAAATGTGAATCTAGGACTACAAATAGGTCTGCTCGACCAATGACCCAATTCGCTCCATACCTAATTAGGTTTAACCTGACCGAATTTTGAAAATCTATGAGTTAAAGCTTGAACTAGATCTGCTTCAAAGACCAAGTCAAATCCAGACCCGACCTACCTTTACCCGACTCCTAAGTTCCTAAAGTCTAATTTGGGTTAATTGAATATGCATCCAACCTAACCCGGGTCATATCTGATCCAACCCAAAAGGCCGGATCATATAAAACACAATCCCCCTGCACACCAACAAGTCGTATGAACCATCACCTAAGTTAATCTCATTCCTTTCATTAGCAACCGCATCTCCTCTCACCTCCTTTGTCTCAGCTGTACTCACCTCCTGCGCAATTACGCCAAAATATTCATTGTTTATCTTAGTGAATGCTTATTTACATGTATCATCATGGTATGCAAATTTGTACATTAACAATATTCATTTTCTTAGGCCATGTTTGGAAAAACTGCAACATACTTAAGTTGAACAATCTCAATCTAAAGCCAAATTTTTTTGAGGAGAAAGTTTTTGTGCACCGCGTAATAAAATTGACGTAGAGCTCACCATCTAATCATATTGAAGCACGTAGCCATTGCTTTCTAACTCACATTTAATTTTTGTAGTTTGCTTTTTCGTTTAAAATTTTGAATGACAAAAATATCCCTCTTATTCTGAAAAGTTTGTGGTTATATTATGACATCCTGCGATCAAATTATGACTTTCTATATACAAAAAATTATAATTTTTTTTCAGAAGTCATAAAGAGGGAAGAGCATTTTCATCATTGAAAATTTATAAAATTTTTAAATGACAAAAATGTCTCTTCCTTATGACATCTTATCGCTAAATTATGAACATGATCATAATTTGACCGTAGGATGTCATAATATGGCCACAAATATTATAATTTTTTTTAGAAAAAAAAGAGTATTTTCATCATTCAAAATTTAAATGAAAAAATGGAATTACAGGTATTAAATGTATGTTGGAAAGTGATGGCTATGTGGCCCAATCAGATGACTGAAGTATTTTTTTTACACTGCATGCGATGTATAAAGAATTACTCTTCTTTGAGTTCAAATCTATTCAAACTTTTTTCCCAGGTTCTAACCAGATGTGGTCGGGCCGATCAATGAATTGGATGGACCAAAAATGATGACCCTAAGGGCCAGGCATGCATCAAGCATTCCCCAGACTCCTATAAGAAAAAAATTTTATGTACTATAGATGGTGCAGAGCTGTGCATATCATCCATGATAATTGATTCATATGTGAGACCGGAATATGATGTGTAAAAAAAAAAAAATTATTGATTTCGTATGAAAATCAATCACCGTCAATGATGCATGTGATTCTGCACCGTCTGCGGTGCCGAAAGAATTTAGCGCCCTAATAAATGTGATAGCTTAGGGACAAAAGTGGGTGGAGGTGGTGGCGTCTCTAGATCTTTATGCATTTCCTCCTCCCCTCCATGAGCAATTCGCTGCACCTCCGCGGATCGTTGGTGTGCGGTGTTGGTGCAGTTAAGGAAGTCGTTCGCAGGCTGGCTGGATACTGTTGCGACGAGGTTAGGTGCAACGCCAACCTTAAAGGCCCTGGGGTCATTAATGAAGCACGGTTCCCTCCTCCTTTTTTCTTTAAAATAATTTGAAGTATTAAAGATTCATCCACTTATTGAAAAGAGGGGGGGGGGGGGGGGAAGGAGGGTGTGGCGGGAATATAAAAATAAAAAAATAAAAATAAAGTAAAAATAATTTTTTATATTTTATAAAAAATCTGCATCGAATATAGGAAAGTCCAATCTGCACCTACGAGAATTGGAGCAATTTTTTCTTTGGAATGCATCCTTAAGCGTTTTAATAGTATGAAGTAAAATATTTTTTTATTAAAAATATAATAAATATTTTATATAACTTCTTTAGAATAATAAATACTCAGATAAATATAAATCATTCTAAGATATATCACTATTCTATAGTCAATTAAATATTTAAAAATTATTTTTTCAGATACATCTAAATTCATGATACCATCTCCATAACTATTTGTGTTTACCAAATTGTTACTTTTTTTTTCTTTTTCCTGACTTGTGGATGATTAAGCTAGAAGCCAGCTAGTTTAAGTTGAATTAAAATTTTAAAAAAAATTACTCTAAAACATTTTGGCTATCTGCATGCCATTCTAATCACCATAACAATCTAATGATCATAAGCTTGTTCTTCCCAGCAACTAAGCAACTAGCACCACCAAAGCATGGTTCTTTATTTATAAAAAAGCTAATTAGTACCTAGCATGTATCTAGCTGTGTTAATGTAAGGTCTTGATGAAAGTTGGATTGGAGCAAAATTATATTAACTACAACGGAGAAAAATATGACATAACTTTTCGAACAATTATGAAAAAAATATATTAGAGCTATATTTTCTAAATAAATTAGAATTACATTTAAACATGTATGATATTAAGTAATAAGAAAATATCCAATTAGTGTTGCTTTCTAAGATTTATGATAATAAAATATAAGAATAGGATAAGCAACTACCACCAACTATTGGTAGTCAATGATTGACATCTCATGCTACATGACTCATAATTCAAAGATCACTAGAAACATGTAGGGTTCACTAGCATGTAACCTACTTAATGCATAGGATGAATTTATATATATATTTTTTTAGATATTTTGAAGCTAATGGTTACTGTAGTATTCATTATTTTTTTAAAAAAAATTTATATCATTCATTATATATTTTTTTATTAATTGATATTTTTTTTTTCTTTTGACTAACGCATTAATATACTATCAGAAAATTAAATTACTAAAAATATTATAAATAATTTTCTTCCAGACTATAAAACTGTTATCCATGATACATATGGCAGAAAATTTATTGTTATTGGTTGGTATCATTTAGTGTGCATCTCTTTGCTTGATTGATATGTTTCTTCCTTTGACTTGAATACTTTGTCTTCTGGTCATGATGAAAAGAAAAGTGAAAAAGACAAAGGGCGTGAAGTCCGGTTCCATCCGTTTTTCCCTTCATAAATACTTTCCATGACAATCTCAACCTCTTTGTTCGGATCATGCGTCCAAATAAAGCGATACCAAAAATTGCCTCCCAACAATTCCACCTACGTCATCATCACATGCATAAGAAGGGTAGAGGTACAAACGAAATTATTTCAAAACTTCTGGGCAGTTTGATCACCAATTTCTTATGTAAACACCCTCGCACTCCCTCTTGCAGCCCCACCCAGCAGAGTCCCACTCAAAGGAAGCCCACCTGAAAAGAGACAAAAGAGCTTAGAAGATGACTCTAATCACAGAGGAGCTCAAGGCCAAGGCTGAGGTCTACTATGGAGATGAGATCTGCCAAGAGAAGTCCAAGTTCCTCCTCCAAGAAGTTGGCCTCCCAAGGGGTCTCCTCCCCTTGAAGGACATCATAGAGTGTGGCCATGTGGAGGAGACTGGCTTTGTTTGGCTCAAACAAAAGAAGAAGATTCAGCATCGCTTTGAGAAGATAGGGAGGCTGGTCTCCTATGCCCCTGAGATCACTGCCTATGTGGAGAAGTACAAGATCAAGAGTCTGACTGGTGTCAAGGCTAAAGAGCTCTTGATTTGGGTCAGTCTAAATGAAATCTCCGTCGACGACCCGCCGACCGGGAAGCTGACCTGCAAGGGCCTGGCAGGGTTTTTCCGGACCTTCCCGACGTCGGCTTTCGAGCTGGAGGAGGATAAGAAGATGGAGGCAATGGTGCCTCCCTTGGACCAAGCTTCACCAGTGGTTCCTAACATTAAATGATGGTGTTGATATCATCCTTCTGGGTTCAAGCAGTGCATCTACCTCTACATCTAGTGTTGTTCCCTTTGAGGAGCAGTGGCTATATCTAAGTTGGTTGTGAGATCTGAAATGCTTAAGAACTGGTCTTTGGCTCTATGCCATATGTGTTCTTTTCTTGTTATTGATGTTTCTGCATGTGTCTTTACCTCTTACCTATGTTCTTAATTTCCTTCTCTTTTGCTTTTCTTTTAAGTTTGTTGGCAACATTTACTTCTTTCCGTATGATGAGAGGCCCTTTTTTTTTTTTTTTTCTTGAAAAATTCTTAGTGGTAAGAGATTGAATTCAAAATTTTGAATATTAAATTCCAGCTACAACATATCATGCAATAAATATGTTTACACCTACTTGGTATAACAACCCATCTTGACTCTGGCAACAACTCCAGATTGCACCAACCTTGTACATATCATACAATATTAATTATCTCATATCAATATATCCATAACTTGGACGTATAAGGTATATCATATCTTTTATGTTGAGAATTTAAAAGAAAAAAATGCAAAAAAAAAGCTAGAGAGCCATAAAGAAACCATTCCCTAAGAAATACAAAGGAAGCTTGAGCTAAGATGATCATGAGATTTCTGAGTAAAATTGACATTCTCAAGAAGTTCTGCGTGAATCAGGCAGCTGAATTCCATTCATTAAAGGGATACTCTCGTCACCGAACAAAACTTGGATGAAGATAAGATGACCGCATGTGACACCACATTATGCGGTGCAGCCATAATGGCTACCATCAGAAGATGGATGGCCATCAAATAAGGAGTCTATGAGCACAGGCCATATCATACACGGGGCATGTTGTTTGATTTCCATCCATTTTTTCATGGCAACCATCCATGATTGCATCGCACTCTATGTGTGCTGCACATAGGGATCTTAGTGGAGCCAAGTAGCCTTACAAAATGCTTCTGATAGATCATAGTGAAATGCCCTTGGTATGAGATCTAAGGAAAAAAAAAATTATTACGATAATGCCTTTGAAGGTGCAGTTCCAGACTCTCCAATTGCACAGAAGAACCTCTAAATCTACGCATGCTTCCATATTCCTGTATAAATTGTTATATGACACAGTCCATCAGATTCCATGCCACACCTTCATAAAATTCAATTGGCATCACCATGAATGCTATGTCCTTCATATTATGTATCATATCCTATGCCCCATGGTGTCACGGTGTGCAACCATATTTAGTTGGGGAATAAGCCTCATTTAGTATTGCTCTTAGAGGGACGAAAATTATATAAGTATTTCTTGCAAAGTCAAAAAATTTTATATTTTATAAAAAAAATCTTTGCGGATTATAAAAAAGTCCAATTCCCACTAATCGAAATTGGAGTATTTTTTTTTTTCAATAATATTTTTATGTTTTTAGGTAGAATGGGATAAGATATCTTCTTTTATTTATGGTATAACAGATAATTTATATAACTTCTCTACAAAAGTAAATTCTCTATTAAATATTAGCCATTGTAAAATATATTATTTTTTTAATGATCAATCAAATATATAAAAATTATTTTTCTAAACATACCAAGACATCAGTTTTTCAAAAATAATATTCCGGCGAGAAGAGATTCTTTCCGCGAACCAGGCAAGTTCTATGAGAGATGTTTTCCACCTTCCTTTTGTCGTACGTAGTTAGGGAAAAGCAAATGTCTACTTCAATGCATCTTATGGGCAAACTTGCTTGAAAATGTTTTGATTTATCCAAGGAAAAGGTCAGAGAAAATATTATATAAACTGATCCCATGCATTTCTTTGCAGCTTTGCCCGAACAGATCATTCATTTCCAGCTGAAACATGGAGACAAGTATTCTCTCGTTTCCCATATGTTTTCTCAAATTCCAACTTAGATAATTCAACCTTTGTTAGCATTGCTTTGAAGACTTATCTGCCGAGTGTGTGTTCCAATGTTTCTATCACAAGCATTATGGATCATGTAACCTATATTTCACATTACATTTTCTTTTCCTTAAAACACATGTTTTAGTTCTATTTGGTTAATTTCTACTTTAAAAGCTCTTGGGATGTTTTGTGTGACATAAAAATAGATTCTGAACGACCAAATGGCTTTAAGTGCTTTGAAGTGATTGACGGGTAATTGGACCAATGTCGATTCTTAGAACAATTCTACCGAATCAAAAAGTAGCAAAAATAGAAAAAATACGTGTTGACATTGTTTGCACGTAAAATTCTTGTTACATCATTAAGTTAGAGACGTGTGTGATGTATATATAAGATGAGAAACATTCCTTCTAGGGTTGAAGGATGCGTTCCAAGCCTTATACAAGTACATTAATTGAAAAAAATTAATATCAAGAAAATTTTTTGAAAAGCAGGATGGCGATCGTAAAAATTCAATGGTAATTATATATTTAAATATACAATCATAGTACATCTCAAAATACTCTCAGCATACACAAATACATACATTCATACATGCAATTAAAAGGGTGGTGCGAAGGTAATTTGTGACAATTAGCACTAAAGAGAGGATGGTATTTATATACTTTATTTTAATTTTTTTAACATATTTATGTTTATTGGAAGTTAATTAGTTTCAACTTAGAAACTAGTTATTATTACAAGAAAAGCATGGTTATGGAGACCCTTTTTTTTTCTTTTTTCTTTTTTTGGGATAGAGATGGTTATGAGACATTCTAAACGAAATGGCAATAGTGTGGATGCCCAACTTTCCACATTTTCACTCTACCACTCCAATCTTGTCTTCCAAGTCCCAACTATACCAATTATTGTGATAGACATATTTATCTAACCGCCCTTTCCATGTCCATAAAAAAACCACGTACCATGATGCCATCTCCATATATATTTGTGTTTACCAAATTGTTCCATGCTTCTTTTTCAGACTTGTGGATGATTAAGCTAAAAGCCAGCAAGTTTAGGCTGAATTAAAACGAGAAAAAATTGCTCTAAAGCATTTTGGCTATCTGCATGCCACTCTAATCAACATAACAATCTAATGATTGTAAGCTTGTTCTTCCTGGCAACTAATCAAATAGCACCACCAAAGTATATGGTTCTTTATTTATAAAAAGCTAAGTGCCGAACATGTATCGGGCCATGTTTATGTAAGGTCCCGAAGAAAGTTGGATTGGAGCAAAATTACATTAATTACAAAGGCAAAATGTATGACATAACTTTCCAAACAATTATTTTGAAAAAAATATATTAGAGCTATACTTTTCAAACAAATTAGAATTACATTTAAACATATATGGAATTACATAGTATAAGAAGGTATCCAATTAGTGCTGCTTTCTAAGATTTCTGATGATGAAAATGCAAGAACAGGTTAAACAATTACCACCAACTATTTGTAATCAGTTGTTCACATCTTTCCGAGCGTCCTCGTACCCCACTCGGTACGAGAGGAAGCCGCTCTCCAGAAGTTCCTCCCGGTATTCTTCCGAGTCGCGGAAGTCTTCTATAGCCCGACCCATGGCCTCCTTCGCCAACTTCGCTTCCGCCCTTGCGATGTCTGCGTCGGCCTGAGCAGTGGACAGACTTTCTTCAGTCTTAGCGAGGTTCCCGAGACTCGCTCGGAGCTGCTCGCGTTCGGACCTGAGCTCCTTGGCGAAGCTGTCCCTCTCGTGATGCAGCCGACGGATGGTTCGGGACTTCTTCTTGGCATCGTCACGGGCTGACTGCAGCTCGAACTCCGAATTTGCCAAGGCACCTGTGAGTCGGGAGACCTCCTCAGTGAGACGAGAGATCTCCCCCTCAAGCCGGGCCTCCCGATCGACCGACTGCTACAGCTGGTCGACCAGTATGACCTTGTCGGCTTCGGCAGCCACGGCCTTGTCTTTCCAAGCCGCGCGAATGTCGCCGAATTTTCGATATCCGGCCTCTAGCTCGGATATGTTATAAATCAGCTGCACAAAACAGAGCCGACCGTCAGAAGACCAAACTTACAGCAAACGGTAGTGAGAACGGAGAGAAAGAAGACTTACCCGGATCATAGTCGGGTAGACTGAGGACAGCATGTCGGAGACACGCTGATTGTTCATCGCCTCGACGTCGGCTGGGAGAAGGAGCGCCTGGCATAGCCTCCTGGCCAAGTCGTGGTTGGCCAGGGCCGACGCTCCGTCGGGCAGTGGAGAGTCGATCGACGCCCCACCACCGACCGACCTTCCTTCATCGCCGGGCGCCATCGGGGCCTTCCCTCGGGCTGACATCCAGGCCCTGATATCGGAGAAGGATGGCATGCTTGAGCCCAACCGAGTCTCTCCCGAAGGCACGGCAGCAGCGGACGCGGGTTGCTCGGGCTCGCGCGCCTCCTCCCGGACCTCCTCCGCCGGCTGAACAGCCGGTGCATTCTCGACCGATTCCTCGGCCGCCCTTCCCTCGGGCGAGGCTGCTCCCTCGGCCGATGGTCCCTCGGACGGGACTTCGACAAGCACCGTCGGCACCGACCGTGCGATGACGGGCTCCGCCTCAGATCCAGTCGGCTCGCTCGGTGGAGCTACTTGGGGCCTCTTGGGAGGCCGCGATGGTCCAGCCCCTTGCACCGGCCTCTTCCGCACAGCGTATTGCCGGACGTCGGCCGCCGTCAGTCTCGACCTCGGTGGCATATCTACAGACGACGACAGATGGTCAGCACCACAAAAGAAAAGAAAGAAAAAAGGAGAAGGAAAACGAAAAACTGACCTAAGCGAGGGACCGGACTGAGACCGTCATCGTACAGGGCCTGCTCGGTGACGAGCTCCCTCTGCTTCGACACCGAAATATCTTTCAGACGGTGGAAGTCTTCCCGATCCCCGGCTTCCACCCAACTGTTCTCGTTCGGTTGGGTTCGGGGGTCCCCCCAACGGGCGGAAAACCCCCAAGGAATAGAAGAAGAGACGAAAAAGAACTGGTTCTTCCATCCGTGAATCGACGATGGAAGACCGGTGATGAAAGAGAGTCCCTTTCGAGGATTGAAGTACCACCATCTTCGGGCTTTAGGGTGGGGTCGGAGGACAAAAAATGCTCGAAAGAACGAAATCTGAGAGACAGTCAGTAAAAGCCGACACAACAGGGCAAAACTGACTATTAGCCGAACCGAGTTCGGCGCAAGTTGCGCCAGACATAGCCCGTAATAGTCAAATACGTTTCGGACGAACTCCGGATCCGGAAAGCGAAGACCGGCTAGGAGGTCCTCGACATAGAAGGCCACCTGGCCCTCGGGCGGGCTGTTGACCCGACCGTTGGCACCAGGGGAGAACAACCGAAATTGCTCTGGGATGCAATATTGCTGCCGGAGCCGATCGACGTTCGGCCCCGAAAATGAAGAGACCTCCACCTCCGGGGTCGACCGAGGATCGTCGGTCGGCTCTCCCGACCGACCTCCTCTTGGGGATGTTCTAGCCATGAACCAGAACAGAAGACAAAAAATAAGGAAAAGAAGGAAGAGAACCGTGAGAAAGCAAGGAAGAAAACAAGCGACGATGAAAGCTCCCAGAAGAAAAGGAAGACACCTAAGAAGAAGAAAAGCGGAGACGGTTACCTGGAATAGGGGACTACGCGGGCAGAGTTTCGACAGCAAAATGGGGAGAGTAGAAATCTGGATGCAGGCGACCTTGTATATATAGTGCCCCCTGATGGCCGAGATGGAGGCACGACCAACGAGGAACTCCCAGATCGCACCACATGGCGACATCCGGACCATCCTTCGGCCCAACGGTTCGATGCATCCGTCCTCAGATCGAGCCACGTCACCTCCATCCACTCGAACAGACCCAGCCCGATGGCCACCTGCCACGTGGCGAAAAGGCCGTGACATTTCGCATCCCCGAAGGGGCGACGGGAACGACGATTTTCATTCACAACGAGACGGGACGTCTGACGTCGATGGGACGGGGCATCTGACACCGACGGGGCATCTGACACTGACAGGATATTTAACACCGACGGGACACCGACGAATCGCCTGGCATTCATGAGGCGCCTGACACCGGATCAGCCCACGGTACGGTCGTCAGAATCAGGACTTAATGCGATGGAAATCCACTCCTTTCGCCCGACGCTGCCACCCATACAAAGACAGTGGCCGACGCACCATCCGACTCAGGAGTGGAGGGGGCCAACTGTTGGGATATACCGACCGGACCCCCTCACGCTGACTCACTGTCGGGCCTACTTGACCAACACCCGACTCTGCCGACCGACGGCTGCCGATTGCCGACCGACCGAGGATACGTCGGTCGGGCAGACCTTCTTCCCTCTCTTTGTCAGCTGAACTATGGAGTCCGATGCCCGACTGACAGTCGGGGGGGCCCCAAGTTTCCACCCAACGCCCCTTAACTAGCCGCCGACCTATGGTCGGTCGGCTCCTTCAAATACCGTACGATTGCTGGAAACTGTCAGTCCTGACAACGGCATGCGGCACTGCCGTCTAGGGGCATTATCTCACCTAAGGCATGGGTCAACCCTAGCTATTTGACAGCCCCACGGTAATTTGACAACCTCACGGTGACTCTGACAGTCCTCGATGAGTTGACAATCCTTCGATTGTTTGCACCATTAATGACGGCACCATGCCGCGCTCCACTATATATATCGGGGAAGGCAACAGTGTTAGGAGGTCTTTTCGAAACCCTTGAATCCTTCCTCCTCTCTAACTCTCGCTCTCACCCTCTCCTCTTGAGCTTTTTGATTCCTTTCTACTGTTGCCTAGTCTCTTCTCTGACTTGACCGTCGGAGGGTCCCTGCCGGAGTCCCCTCCGATCAGTGCGGACTTCTTTTGCAGGTGCTCGTTCCCGGCGACCAGGCGACGAGGGGATTGGCCGCAACAACATAGTATAAGAAGATATCCAATTAGTGCTGCTTTCTAAGATTTCTGATGATG
Organism: Elaeis guineensis; assembly: GCF_000442705.2. Classification (NCBI taxonomy): domain Eukaryota; kingdom Viridiplantae; phylum Streptophyta; class Magnoliopsida; order Arecales; family Arecaceae; genus Elaeis; species Elaeis guineensis. The sequence continues at coordinate 29,829,380 of NC_026002.2, forward strand.
AAAATGCAAGAACAGGTTAAACAATTACCACCAACTATTTGTAATCAGTTGTTCACATCTTATGTTGCCTGAATCACAATTCAGAAATCACTGCCAACATTCAGGATTCACCAGTATATAACCTGTGCAATGCCCAGGATGAATTTATATTCTTCTTTTTTGACTACTTTGAAGCCAATATTTGTTGTATTATCCATGATTTTTTTAAAAAGCAAAAAAAAAAGCAAAAAAGATCTTATGGACATTCTTATCACATATGGCAAGTCATCATAGAATTCTTCATCCATTATGCTGCGATCAACACTCCCATCAAAAACAAAGCAAATAATGCATGAATCACCATTCTAATGGAATCAAAACAAAAGAAGACATTCATGTGACTTGATGGGAGGTAATGAATGATGGCAACCAAATGCGCCTTTTACCAAATACCCTATCTAGTCATGCTATATTAGGATACCAAAAAAAAAAAAAAAAACTGCCATGATAATCCTATGAATTAAATATAAGGTATGTCGGTCTACTATTAATTAATTAATAACTACAATTTATAAATTTCTTAATAATGACTTTTTTCCTTTCCATACTATGTTAGAGAAAAAGATGGTGATCTGGAGTATTATGGAATGGTTGTAACACATCATTTTTTGATAAGTTGTAATAAATCGTTAATGCGTTGATTTTGCAAAAACTGGGTTGCAACGAGACCTTGGACCACATATATAACTAAATTGCTGAATAATTATTTCCCTTACTGTTAAACGGGTTCTAAATAAGCATACGATCTTTTTAGGCATAATTACCTGTAATAATAACAAGAACCTGTATTTTACCCAAAAAAAAATAACAAGAACATGTATCCAATTAGTGCTGCTTTCTAAGATTTCTGATAATAATTGCGCAAGAATGAGTTAAGCAACTACAACCAACTATTGGTAATCAGTTGACATCTACCTGACTCATAATTCAAAGATCACCGCCAACATTCAGGATTTACTAGTATATAATATGCAGGATGAATTTATATTCTTCTTTTTTAACTACTTTGAAGCCAATAGTTATGTATTATCTATGATTATTTTTCAAAAAAGCAAAAAAAAAAAAAAAAAAAAAAATCTTATGGACATTCTTATCACATGGCAATTTTCATAAAATTCTTTATCCATTATAATGTGATCAATATTCCCATAAAAATAAAATAAATAGTGCCCCAATCATCATTCTAATAAAATCAAAATAAAAGGAGATATTCACGTTACTTGATAGGAGGTAATGAATGATGGCAACCGGATGCGCCATTTATCAAATTAATGCCCTATCTTGTTATGCTATATCAGGATACCAAACATGATAATCCTATAAATTAAATATAAGGCATATCATTCTGCCAATAACCAATCAATAATTATAATTTATAAATTTCTTAATGATATTTTTTTTTCCATACAATGTGAGAGAGAAAGATGGTAATTTTGGAGTATTATGAAATGGTTGCAAGGCATCGTCTTTTTAATAAGAAGCTATAATGCCAATATAAGGCCTCCATTTAATTAGATTAGATTAGATATCGTTGGGACAATGTGTGCAAGTCAAGTGGTACCAAAAATTGTCTCCCACTTATTGCACCTACGCATCATCACATGCATTAGGTGGGTTGAGGTAGACGTGAAATTATTTCAAAACTTCTGGGCAGTTTGATTACCAATTTCTCATATAAACACCATTGCACTCCCTCTTGCAGCCCCATCCAGAGTCCCACTCAAAGGAAGCTCACCTGAAAAGAGACAGAAGAGCTTAGAAGATGCCTCTAATCACAGAGGAGCTCAAGGCCAAGGCTGAGGTCTACCATGGTGATGAGATCTGCCAAGAGAAGTCCAAGTTCCTCCTCCAAGAAGTAGGCCTCCCAAGGGGTCTCCTCCCCTTGAAGGACATCATAGAGTGTGGCCATGTGGAGGAGACTGGCTTTGTTTGGCTCAAACAAAAGAAGAAGATTGAGCATCGCTTTGAGAAGATAGGGAGGCTGGTCTCCTATGCCCCTGAGATCACTGCCTATGTGGAGAAGTGCAAGATCAAAAATCTGACTGGTGTCAAGGCCAAAGAGCTCTTGATTTGGGTCAGTCTAAACGAAATCTCCGTCGACGACCCGCCGACCGGGAAGCTGGCCTGCAAGGGCCCGGCGGGGTTTTTCCGGACCTTCCCAACGTCGGCTTTCGAGCTCGAGGAGAAGTAGATGGAGGCAGTGGTGCCTTCCCCGGACCAAGCTTCACTGGTTGTTCCTAATAAATGATGGAGTTGATATCATCCTTCTAGGTTGTAGTAGTGCATCTACCTCTACATCTAGTGTTGTTCCCTCTGCTATAAGTAGTCGCTATGTCTAAGTTGGTTGGGACATGTGATGCTATTGAACTGGTCTTTGGCTCTATGCCATTGTGTTCTTTTTCTTAGTGGATGTTTGTGCATGTGTCTTTACCTCTTAACTATTTTCTTTCCTTCTCTTTCGCCTTTTACTTTTAACTTTGATGGCAACATATACTTCTTTTCACATGATAAGCCTGCAAATGGGTTGGGTTGAACCCTAACCCAATCCGATCAGACTAACTTAGATCTAATCTGACCCATTTTAAAGGACTTATGGGGTCGGATTGGGTTCTACAGTTAGATCCATTTCATTTTTCGGATAGAATATGGATTCACTGAATTGGGATCCAATCTGATTTGATCTCAGTATACCATTAGGACTCACACTTATTTAAGCCTCTAAATTATGGTTTAAAATTTATATAAATAATATCTTTAACATAGAAATAGGTTTAAAATAATTTTATGTCCTAAGTTTTTTAAGAATAATATTATTTATTATCTATTTCATGTAGTTAATAATAGTTGGCTATATGATAATTAAAATATAGTTAGCAATATTTGACTCAAATCCAAATTTCTCGAATTGGGGCTAAGTTACATATGGAACCAACCTGATCTGAATAATTTGTTGGATCGAAAATTTTGGCCATGGATTCAACTTCATCTTCTATTATATTTGATCTGGATCGACATTACAATCCTATCAAGGAACCTGATTAGTTCGGAGTCACTCATGATCCAATCCAACCTGATCCGTTTGCACCTCTAATGATGAGGGTTTTTTTTTTGAACAATTCCCGATGCTAAGAGATTAAATGCAAAAATTTAAATATTAAATTTCTGCTACAACTGATCATGTAACAAATATGTGTATACCTTCTTGGTATAACAATCCATCTTGACCTCTTGTAACAACTCCAGGTTGCACGTAGCCCGTACATATTATACAATAATATCTCTTATCAACATCTCCATAACTTGGATGTATATGCTTGATCATATCTTTTATGTTGATAATTAAATAAAAGTAGCTAGAGAGCCAATAAAGAAACCACTTCCTAAGAAATAAAAGGAATCTTGAGCTAACATGAAGAGTATGTCCTAGTCATTTTACATTCTGAAGTTCTGCATGAATCATGCGGCTAAATTCCAATTATTAAAGGGATAGCCTCATCACCTAGCAAAATTTCGATGAAGGTAAAATGATTGCTTTCAATTTTTAGATTGCTACTCCCTAGCCAAGTAAAACATGGATCCTTTGAGGTGTGCACATGGCACTACAGAGTGCGATGCAATCATAGATGGCCACTATCAGAAGATGGATGACCATCAAACAAAGAGTCCATTAATATGTGCCAGGTCGAATACAATGCATAATGGATGTCCACCTTCTGCTAGTGGCCATCCACAATTACACTATATTTTGCGATGCCACAGATGAAGATTCTGGCTGAGCAAAGTAGCCTTACAAAATGCTTCGGACACACCATGGTGAAATGCCCTTGGTATAAGATTCAAAAAAGAATAATCTTTTTATTACGAGAATACATTTAGAGGTGCAGTTTAAAACACCATGGCTGCACAGAAGAACGTCTAAATCTATGCATGCTTTCATATTTCTATACAAATCTACATCTATGCATGCTTTCATATTTATATACAAATTGTTATATAACATAACCCATTGCACTCCATGTCATGCCTCCATAAAATTCAATTTGCATCACCATGAATGCTATGTCCTTAGTATTATGCAATTTATCCTTTGCCCCATGGTACCACTGTGCATTTCCATGTTTGGTTAGAGAATAAGCCCCATTTAGTATTGTTTTTAAAGGGCCAAAATGTACTTCTTGCATGGCCAAAAGTTCTTTAGAGGGATGCTGAGGTATTTAGTGAAAATTTTCAAATAGCTTTCGAGCTCCTCCAAAAACTAAAATAAAGATTATCCAAGAAACTTGGATTCAAATTTGGATAACAATCTTTTAAAAAATTTAATTTAAAAAAAAAATTATTTTCATAATAATTGAAGTTGGTATGTTTTATGCTTTTAATATAGATATTAAGAAATGTTGGTGAACATTTATGTTGCTAATATAATTGCAGATATATGTACAAGTAGGGTCATTTTCAACTTGCCTTTCAAACAATTAGGCCTAAAATTGCACTCCTTATAATGATCAACAATGTTTAGAAATCTAACAATGTATACCACCTACCAGTCGATATCATTATTCATCATCATTCAATTGAAAAAAACAATCTTTTCTTTTTTGCAACTCCCAAGATGTTTCCTCCAATTAGGGAGACAGAAGTCCTAATGCCACTAGATATACATGTAAAAATTCAAGACCTCACCTAATGATTAGAAGTCTAGGTACTTTAGGATTTCATATATATTTAACAATCTAGATTCTCATCTGGAAAGCTAACTATAAGATATTATTTGGATTTGTTAGTCTTGTATAAGTACTCAAGATCTTTCTACTATATACCTAATGTAAGACAATATAGACGTATGTATAGTCCACTTTCTTATTAGAGCTTTGTTATCCTTGCTAGGCAAAGAGTCCAAATCCTATCAAATCTAATCATTAATATAATAAATGGACTATGGTCAGCTATAAAAGGGCTTATGTTGTATTGTCCACTAATCCATAAAAGCTATGAGCCTAGTTTGTTCCACACCATATTTAACGACTAAAGATCCTACTCAAAAAGATCAATCAGAATATATTATTTTGGATTTTTGACCCCAGATAAGGACGAAATATATACTTGCAATGGTCTTCTCATAATGATCTTTTTCAACTATACATACACTCGCAATGGTTTCAACTGTAAATATACTTTCTCCTATTGGGCAAATGGAGAATTCAAATACTGAGGACTCGAGATATATGTATCCTTATGTGTAAGCCAACTGAACTCCCCCTTGGTTCTTGATCCATTACTCTTCAATCAAGTCTGTTCCCAACCACTCTTCTGGGTGTACCATATGTTATTGCTCTAGTCCATGAGGTACACTTCATCATAGCATGTCACCACACCAAATACTACATCTTTAAAAAAGTCCACTCTTCCAAAAAACATTAAAGGGATGGTCTCATCACCCATTGTTAAAAGAGTCCACTCAACCATACTGCATGATGATATATAACCTGTATTGGACAAAAGGATTAGAAGTATGACTATGCCTACTAAGATTTTTTTTTTTTTTTGACTTAGCAATCATAAATTTATATACATGTACTAGGAAAAATTGCTTACATATGACTTTATCCAATATGAAAACCCCCTAGACATGCAGGACTTCACAATTGATGCAGGTCACTTCAAAAAAAAAAAAAAAAGTAAGGGCTTTTCTATAGTTTGTAGCACAGAGGAGTTTTCAGCTATGGCGAGGTCTTGGCAGTTCACATGCACAACTTTAATTGGGCCTATTGACATCCCTAATGGGATTGCTGACAGTATGGCTTTCCAAGTACATAGTTCTCCTTGCTACTGCTGAGGTCCAGCTTGGACCTAGGCTTGCAATTGCCCCACTTGTTGGATTGCACCATTAAGAATTTTTTACATATTCCAATTATTAACATGATTCTCAATTTTTCATGACACAAACACCAAGAAACTGAGCTTTCCAAGCAATTTCATTTCTTTCTCCCCTAACCAACAAAAAGTTCTTTCTCATGGCCTCAATTCCAAATTTCTCATGCCCTTTCAACATGTCTGCTCTCAAAAAAGAAAGAAAAGGCATACAATTGTAGGGATGGATATCACTAGTGTTTTGGGAGCTGTTGGCCCATCAAAAAGGTGTTGATGAGCACAAGGGCTTCTGCAGGCTTGCTGAGAGGCACCAAATGGCCTGCTCCTCTGACCGTCACCATGGTCAGCCCTTGGTACTCCACAAACCTCCCACCAACCTGCACTGCAGAACTCCAGCATCAGTCTTCAGAAAAGCTGACTCCTTTCATGTGAATGCTATGCTCAGAGTGGCTCCCAGTCTCTCTGGCCTACAGATGCTATATTCTATTTTAGTGTTTGATTAACTGACCTGGTTGTTGTGATACCAAGGCTGCCACTGAGACTTTAGGGGGAGGCCCAGGGCTTCCACACAGTATCTTGTCCCAATAACTGGGACCCTGCCATCTGTGTCTCCACTGCACAAGACCAAAAGAGACAGGTGAATGAATAGATTGATGCATGAAGAAAACAACAGGCACTACTAACCAACCATGCCAGCTCTATGGGAATCTGTTCAAAAATTATGTGATCCAGCAAACCTCTATCTCCCTCTCTCTCTCTCCACCACCACCACCACCACAACAACAACAATAAACAGTAACAGATTGTTGATTGGTTATTGTCCTCCTTTTTTAACTATTTCTTTTTTACTATTTCATCTCAAGAAAAAAAAAAAGTTTTAAAGTATGCGAACCCATGTGCCAAGTGAGTTATAAAGACAAGCTCTATAATCAAAACAAGTCCAAGCCACCAAACTCAAAGCTAAATCATATGTGATCTTATCTTAGGAAAGTTACAAGGAGAGCACCCCAGATATCTGCATATTTATTCAAATTCTGTGATTTACCGCATTAGTGATCAAAATTCAGTCAATCACACGCAGGGACAAGAAATTTTACTGATACAAAACCATTTTTGATCGTTCTCATTCATTATGTGCAATGTTCTTGATGTGGATAGCGGCCTGTCATGATTTAGTGTGAAGTCGGATAGAATGTTTGAATTAGCTTCAAAAAAAGTCTTTAATCATTTTGTCAAGGTAGGAATGATGATATAGGAGTCTTTTCAAAATATTAATTTATTCGAGATTCTTAGATCTTCTCAAATCAAGCTTTGTAGGCTCAAAAAGTCCCCTTGCTTCTTAAAAGATTTATTTTCACGCAAAGAAGACGATGATCATCTTACTTTTTCTATGCTTCCACTAATTTAAAATGAAAAGAACGAAAGCAATAGCATAGGCATTCTTTCTTTTCCTTTACTTTTGGGCTAAAGTTGATGCAGACAAAAGGAAAGAATGAGAACTAAAAAGGGTATAAACCAGACCTGTAAAGCCATATCCTTAGGCCAGCTTTAACGAGCTTCGAGTAGATTGAAAGGACAGAGGACACAGTGAAGTTGTACGTGTTCAATATGGAATCACTGATAAAAGTATAGAAATTAATTAATAAATTGCTACCCATGCAAAAATAAAAAAAAGTATGTATATAAAAACAAAACATGACAAAGTGTTCTTTAGTGGGTAAACTCACTTGCAAACTTGCCACCTTCCATTATTCTTTCCACCAACATGCGCATGAAGCGATTTCTGCACATCAGGCTTATTTAAATATTCCTCAGCATAGTTTGAGAAACATGGATCATAGCCTGAGTAAATTCTTAGTCTCCTTAAGGAACTACTCTGCATCTCCAAAATAATTTTTCACTAATGTCAGCCTAACCTCAAAAATAACTATATATGATTGTGTAATATCTGCTACCATCAAGGATCCAATTACATTGTTCGATCATGATATGTTTGATGAGTCACCTTAGCATCAGTTTCATAGGTCGACGATGATACTTGATCAAGGTTGCACTTCGGTGCATAAATGTTGTAGATGTCAATGACTTTGTACTGATCAAAGACCATGTTCATGGCATTGTTGCATTCATTTGTCCAGTTTAAGAGCCTGAAGTCACAAACCCTGTTTACGAGCCTGTATACTCGATCAGACACGACCGTATGGCTCCACGCATACTCCAACAGTCCCTTTGAGTCATAGTAATCATTGGTTTCAGGATTACCAACCTGCAATCCATCCATTGGAATGTGACATACAGGTGAAAAACAAATAGAGGATCAGTGAGGCAGGTGACTTTCAGGCAGGACTAACTATTTTCACAGAAGGAGATGGAGACTTTGTAGCTGCTAGCTATTTGTAAGCTTGTAAGGACAATGCCAGAGCAAAGCCATTGTACTTAAACCAAATGTGTTTGTCTAGTTTAGGCTGCATGTGAAATAGTAGGATGTGAGTAGGTGGAATTGATTTTGGACTGGACCACAAGAACTGATCCACATTTTGGATCTAATCTGTACCCAAAGTTGAGAACTCTACAATGAGATGAGTCTCAAATTAGGAGCCAAAATCAAACATAAAATGGACCTTGCAAAATAAGACTAGTCTCAACCAGCCTCGTCAAAGTCTAGAAAAGTAAGTGAAAGAACAACTGAGTCTAGCTCCCTTTTCTTTTTTTCGGTAGAAGAGTCTAGCTCCTTTAGAACGTATCAAACTTAACCAAAGAAGCAAACTAAGCTATACAATCTACCCAGCAAATTGGTTCCATTCTTGATCTTTAACTTGGATTGAGAGCTAATTCAAGTTGGATCAAAGAAGGCAAGATGCAGACCAACCTGATCCACTTGCAAGCATATATAATTTGATTTTCATGTTGGTGTTTTTTTCCTGCTCTGAGCCATATACACATGCTTGTGCATCGTTTATATGCTAAAGTATTCACATTTTCTTTGTTCATTTGTTATTATTTGTCTTTTTATATGGATGGCGAAGGGTGCAAGGGAAACACTTGAATGACTGTGCGTAATATATACATTTGTATATATAAGTTTTCTAGGTAAATTCCTTTATAACAGCTATGAAACAGATGATAGATCATTAAAACTTACAATGAAGCCTTTCAAGTTGATATATGGGTAGTTTTTTCTGTCCTTGTTGCGGTCATAGACAAGCTCAGCTAGCTGGGGCACATAGTGACCTGCAAAAAAGAGTAATATATTTTTCTGACTTTAAAAAAAAAAAAAAAAAAGAAACTATATGGATGGTTGCCAATGCCTTGTTTTACTTATTAAAAATTATTAAAAAAAAAAAGGCCTTTATGGGAACTGAAACAAGAGGATCCATCCACTACCCTGAGTATCTTCCATGGCCCCCGGAGCCTATGCTTGGTGACAGCAAACAACAGAACTGATTGCCTAACTTTTGGATGGTATCCAAAGAAAAATCTAGCTAAAAGACAATGAGACTCTCTTGGTCTTTTCGGCTTTTTTTCTTGACTGGGTCCTTAAAGTGGCCCAGCCCCAGTTACCATATTCTCCGTGTAGCCAAGGAATTCTTCAATCAATCTCTTTTTTACTCAGTTATTTTGATTGATTTCGTCTCAACTTGATCGAACAACATTTTCTTTTGTGACATTGTAGAAAGCTCTTATTTAAAAATTTTTATGACATCATTTGCTAATATAACTCTCTTCTTAATATTCTCAAGTTCTCACAATCTTTTCTTCCCTCTTCTGAGTTTTTACTGAATCCCAACTATCTTCTATGATCCATCAACTAATTGCAAAATCTGACATGTAACAATTAGCTCAGCAGTGAAGCAAGATTATAGAGTGTTGGTTGTTTTGGTGAGACTAGAATTTAGCCTTACCTGCATAGCTCTCTCCTGAGATATAGAAGTCATGGGCTTGGTACTGCGGAAACCTTCTCAACCAATTCAGTAAAAAGCTATAAGCATCCTCAGCTACAAAGGTCACAACCAGGGGAAAAAGGTAAGTTTGTTTTATGCACCATCAACTTCTACATGCATACAAACATATGTGGCATCCTTCAAAAAAATTGGAACATTGATTACCCACAAATCCATCTTCTAGTTTGTCCAGGTCAGAAGAAGTATTGGTGTAAGAGAACCCAACTCCAACTGGAGACTCTAGGAATAACAAATTTGCTTCTGCAGGAGGGGCCACCAAAACATTTGAGTGTTGACAGTTGTAAATACTGTAACATAGTCTAAAGAATATATATTTAAATTTGAGAGAGATATCTTAAAAAAACCAGATTGATGGATCCATTAACTTGTAGTAAGAGAGCACAAGAGTAATAGGAATGACAAAAGAAATCACAAATGCTGTAGGATTATCATGAGACCTTTATTCCAAGCATATCTATTGAACTCAAGCTCTGTTCCATATCTCTTGACCCTGAGAGGACCCAGCTCCACAGCTGCTCCATAGCCTATTGATGAACAACCAGGGCCTGGAAAACAGGAGTCAAAAGAGGTCCAAACACCATGTCCAGATGAGCTATAAAAGATGATTAAATGCGTATGGTAGAAAGTACCTTACTGCCTAGTATGGCTATTTATTGCTCATGATTGTTGAGGATGAAAGAAAAAAGTATTACCTCCATTGAGCCAAAGAAGAAGAGGTCTCTTGAAGGGCTCAGTTTGAGCCTCAAAGAACCAATAGAAAAGGGCCCTCCCGTTCTCTCTGTTGACTGTTATGTAGCCTGAGAAATGGGAGAGGGATGGGCCCTTGGGTTGGCCAGGAAGAATAAATACTCTATCAGACTCTTGGTCATTTTGGTATTGTTCCTCTTCTTGCACAGACTTAATGCTTTTGATCAAGGAAAGAAAGAAGAGTATGGTGATGAGGGTGGCAAAGATAAAGGAGGGCCTCATGGGAGATGTCAAAATTTCTGGACTTATGAATTATGAGTTTAGAAAAAGGAGGGATAAGCAGGGGATGGCTGGGGTGGTGAGAATCATATTTGTATGGTGTGTTTGTGTGTGGATATCATATGATAATCAGCATAGGGAACCAAAAGGTTTGTTCCCTGTTGGGACAGGGCCATTCAGGGGGGGACAAAAACAGTGGTCACATGATATAGTTGGGCTTTCCCAAGACCTGGACCACAATTTGATCTTACCAACTCCAATCTTGATAGCAGTAATAGGACTGCTTTCTGATCTACTTTAGAATATTATAGTAGTTAACCATCTTGCCTGTGTTTAAATAATTGCAGTATATCACTTTAAAAAATTCAAGGAAACTGCATCACCAGACTTGGATTAATGTTTTATTGATATTTGCATAGATGGCATTCCCTGGACCACAATTTGATCTTACCAACTCCAATCTTGATAGCAGTAATAGGACTACTTTCTGATCTACTTTAGAATATTATAGTAGTTAACCATCTTGCTTGTGTTTAAATAATTGCAGTATATCACTTTAAAAAATTCAAGGAAACTGCATCACCAGACTTGGATTAATGTTTTATTGATATTTGCATAGATGGCATTCATAAGTTAAGCGTTTAAAAGCGTTGTACTTGGGCACTTAGGAGACAAAAATTCATGGCAAGTTTGAAAAAAGTTCAGAATGTTAAGCATAAGAAATAATTGAATTGTGAAATTGGTAAAGTTATTATCTGCAAGTACTGGAGGGGGCAAAAACAAGACAATAACAGCAACACTAGATAACATCACTAATTAATCCATGAGTATTTCTTGAACAAGTCAATGAATTATTTGCAAAAAGTTTACTCTGCATGGGTGGTAGAGCTTACAGAATTGGCAGATTAGGTGCAGTCAAGTTGTTAATCGGCAATCCCGATGGAGCATTCCAAGACTTTTGATGCTTCATTCGACGGGAAGAGATATGGCAATCAAACAGTGCATGCCATCAATAGAGATATTGAAGTAGCCGAAGTGTAATTACACTTCGTAAAGTCCCTACAAGCGTATATTTAGTCTTACATCGGCTATATATTAAGTAGATTTTGGATACATATACAAGATCAAGAAATCTAAATAATACCATCTAACTAGTTTTTTTTAGTGAGATCCTAAATTATAACAAATATTATCAGAATAAATCTAGTTTATGACCAATGTAAACAAGAGGACTCTACAACACGAGTTTATTTGAGTAGATCATAGGTTAATTGTAGTATTTATGATTGGAATTAAATGGATTTAGATCTTTAGATCAGTGAGAATGCCAAGTCTTAAACAAATAAGATATATTAGGACCTGTGTGGTAGTACTGAAATCAGATTGGATACGAATCGGATACCAATTTATCCATGTGTATATTTATTTTGTCTGACAAATATAAATATAATACGAATATTATTCATATCCATATTTATTTTAAAAGAATACAAATACTAAAAGTATGGATATAATTATGGATATAGGTTAGATAATTAAACTTTATGATTACAGAATTAAAAATATTCTTAAATAGATGATAAATCAAGTTAATAGCATGTTTTTATGGTTGTATGTTTTTTTTTAAATTAATAAGTGCTATATAAAATTATATACTGTTATAAGTAAATTCGGATATTTGGATACGAATTAGATATTTATCTATCCATATCCATATCTATTTTTTTTTTATAAATATAGATACAGATATAAATATTAATTTGATCCTCAAAATTCTGTCTATATTCGAATTGATTCGGATATAAAAACGGATTGGGACATATATCATCAATATTACTTTTATCCTTATTATGCGGGCATATGTTTAGTTCCATATTAACCATACATCAAGTAGATTTTGGGTATTTATATAGAATCAAAAAACTAAACTAATATTTTTAAGCTAGCTTTTTTAGATGAGGTCCTAGATCATGATAGCATTGATGAGAAATCACCGATCAAAAATCTTATGAGATCTTTGCAGCGCCAAACAAGAACTTCTGTTACATATATCTTTTGGACCTCATTGTTCTTTCTTTGCAGACCATTGAAGAGCATCTGCAAGAGTCTATTTGAATCATTGAGGCCTGTTTGGCTGTCTGGATCCAAAATTCCTTGGGATTTATGGGATTGATCTAGCACAGCTAAGAGAATCAGTCCAGGCTAGAGTCATTTAGATAAAAAGCCAGGGGCCTTTGGAATGGGCCGCCTGAATTCTATAGGAAGAAAAAAATATCCTCAACAGGATATTTTTTTCTGTCTATGGGATTCGGGCCAACCCACTCCAAAAACCCCTGGGTTTTTGTCTAACTAAGCCTAGTCATACTGATTTTTTTAGCTGTGCTGGCCCAATCCCATGAATCCCATGGGATTTTGAGCCCAAACAGCCAAACAGACCCTCAATTTCTTAGCAATCACCTTTAAAATACAGATGCAAGCATTAAGGGACGTGAACTGGATCCAAAGTTTCCATGGTTACCTTTCTCTACTTACAAATATTAAGTCAGAATGCTTAATTCAAAAGTTTCGGCTTAGCTCTGGAGTCTGGACTCCATCAAGCGATTTCCATGTGTCAGTTGCTGAATGGCACATTTTGGCTACAGTCTTAGGTCAGGTGTATCTAGTTTTATTCATCTGATCAAAAGTAGTTGCAGACCACTGGTAGGATTAGGTTACTTGACCTAGACCAAGGTGCACACTCAACTGTGTACTTCACTGTCCTGAAAGAACTTTTATTCAACTGTTATATAGTCTTCTGAGGACAACATTGAGGACTGTCACTTCCTCATCTCAAGGCCAATGCTATGAGGCCTTTTTTCCAGAGGTGGGTATGTTAAGGCTTCCATTACAGTCTCCTAAATACCCATCATACAAGGTGGCTACCCTGACCCTGTGCATCAATTCTGGACTAGAAGAACCACCCCATCTTGATGGATGTCTCCACTAGAATGTCAGGACTTTTCTGAGCCCTTCACAGGTACACAGGCCACTGCAAGACTTTTCAAAAAGTAAGAAGGCTGAAAACTAAACACTAGCTACCATCCATTGCCCTAGGCCAGCAAAAAATAAGAGAAAGAAGCCCAGATTAGGATTTAGGAATACAAATTTGTGGGTGAGCCTGGATCGGAATGACCTCCAAAAAGCAAATGGAGAGCTCATATTAGTAAACTGATTCAATTTTGGAAAAAGGTTATAGTAAGCTTAACCTCTGTAAGCTGCAGCCTAGGCTCACTGTTGAGTCCTGAATCTTGGCTTGGTCCAAGGTTAGCTTTAGGTTGAAATTACTTTTAAATCCACTTCATCATCATATGTGTAACATCTATTGTATACCACCAATTTAATATCATTGACTGATAGTGCCATGCAATTTGGAATTTGTGCAACTTTTTCAGCATGAATCCCTGAAGTGTGGTTGCAGTAACTTAAAGCCAATCAGCTCTCTCTCTCTCTCTCTCTCTCTCTCTCTCTCATGCACACTGCTAATTGGTGTCTTGCCGTCGGTGGCTAGAAAGCACATTTGGGGAGGCTCAAGAAAGGTCAACCATGAGGGGCTTCTCCATAGTGAGTCCTGGGAAGATGCTGGCCTTTGAATGGTGGCTAATGTCTAACTTAAAATTTGTATTGTTGTGTTGGTTTGTTCTGGATTCTCAGTTGCCTCGAAGACCATGAGAAAGCTACTAGCAGAAAAAATAAACACTAAAAGACATCTTTTTTGCATGTCTGAATATTCTAAGCCCATTTTTTGGTGAAGAAAAGACTCTTAATCCCTGACGATCTTGACTTTTATAACGTTACCCTCCTCTCTAAAAGGCTGAGTCTAGTGTACTAACAAAGCTAACAAGGTCTCTAGTGCACTGACACAATCATAGAGCATGAACAACCATGTTATATTTACCATGTAAAATATATTGAAAGCCTTTGCCTCTTCACAACGCTTTGGGAATCAAGAGGCAGCTTTTTTTTTTCTTGGTTGTGTGGCAGTACAATACATAAGAGCATTGAATAGTTAAAAAATCAACAATTTCTGGCTTATATATAATACAACATTTTGATAATAAACACACTCACAATAAACAATCAATAAAGGTGGTGTTACTTCAATCGGTTTCTAACGTTCAAGACATGTAACCAGCAACAACTTGGACTTGGAGAAGCATTCATTTATATAGTCATTTTTCTGAAAAGGAAGTATAGCCTGCAATAACAAAATATAAATTGGATTGAAGCCTGGTGGTTGATCCAAAACGTCCGCCAGGCATGCATTTTAAGACTCACCAGGAAGCTTCAAAGAGTTCCTAATCCCTTACTTCAGTGTGGTGACTCAAAAAAACATTTCCTACTGATGAAGTCTCATGTTCTAAGAAGGAGACACTTTGGTTCTTTGATGAAGAACCATATCATCATCTTCTGATTGATGAATCTTATTCTTGCATGAAAATGGTGCACTAGAAAATCTTGAACAGCAGTCAAGAGGATCATGAAAACCATCCATTCCGTCACCAATCCCTTTGGATACAAGGTTGCTAAATAGGTTCACCTAGCACTCCTGTAAATAATGAAATACATAAACATTAAAATTGGCCCGAGAACTCAAAGAGCTCAGAATCAAAACACCGTATTTTTTCATTTGTCAAATGAAAATGGGCATCAAATCTTTTTTTTTTTTTTTTCACATTCAAGACAATCTCAAGTGATATTTTTGCATCTATAATAGAAGAAGCAGTATTTGGACTATGGGAAAAGATGATATGGAGGTCTTGAACTTGATCATAAATTTTGTCATTTGTGACTAGGTTTTTATTGAGGATCGATCCTTAACTTGATGAGTAACAAAAAGGTGAATGTTCCTGCTCTCCTAATATATGCTCCCTATGATAACTTGGACTTTTATTATAACTGTTGCGGCCAATCCCCTCGTCGCCTGGTCGTCAGGAACGAGCGCCTGCAAAAGAAGTCCGCACTGACCGGAGGTGACTCCGACGGGGACCCTGCGACAGTCAAGTCAGAGAGGAGACTAGGCAACAGTAGAAAAGAATCAAAGAGCTCAGCGAGAGAGAGGGAGAGGGTAGAGTAAGTCCAAGGATTTCGAAGGAACCTCCTCCAGCACTGTTGCCTTCTCCGTTTTATAGTAGAGCACGGCATGGCGCCGTCATTAATGGCGCAGACAATGGGAGAGTTGTCAAATCATCGGAGGATGTCAGGGTCGTCGTGGAGCTGTCAAATCGCCATGGGACTGTCAAATCACTAGGGTTGACCCATGTCTTAGGTGGGACAATGTCCCAGGGCGGCTGCGCCGCATGCCTTTGTCAGGACGGCGGCCCTCAGCAGCCGTACGGTGTTCGGAGGAGCCGACCGACCATACGTTGGCATTTGGCCGTAGGACGTTGGGTGAAGATCTAGGGACCCTCCGGCGGTCAGTCGGGTGCGTGGCGGGAGTCGGGTATCGAGCTCCGCAGTTCGGCCAGTCGGGAACGGAGGGGGTCTGCCCAACCGACATATATTCGGTCGGACGGTGTCGGCAGTCGTCGGTCGGTGCGGTCGGTAGAGTCGGGTGTCGGTCAGACGGGCCCGATGGTGAGTCGGCGTGAGAGGGACCGGTCGGTATATCCCAACAGTTGTCCCCCCACTCCTAAGTCGGATGGCATGCTGGCCAGCGTCCTTGCGTGGGCGATGGCGGCGGGCGAAAGGAGGGATATCCATCGCATTATGCTCCGACTCTGGCGATCGTATCAATGTTCGGTCCAGCGCCAGACGTCTTACGGACGTCAGGCGACTTGTCGGTGTCAGACATTCCGTCGGTGTCAGGCATCCCGTCGGTGTCAGACGTTACGTCGGTGTCAGGCGTCCTGTCGGTGTCAGGCGTCTCGTCGGTGTCAGGCATCTTATCGGGAATGGAAACCGCCGTTTCCGCCGTCTCTTCGGGAATGCGAACCACCACGACCTTTCCGCCGTGTGGCAAGGAGCCATTGGGCCGGATTATTTCAGGCGGATGAAGGAGACGTGGCCTGATCTGGGGTCGGTGCGTCGAACCGTCGGGCCGAAGGAAGGCCCAGATGCTGCCACGTGTCAAGATCTGGGAGACCCTCGTTGGGCATGCTCTCATCACGGCCGTCGAGGGGCACTATATATACAAGATCGCCTGCATCCAAAATTTTACTTTCCAAACTTGCTATCGAGATCCTAGCCGTGTGGTCCCTTGCCTCAGGTAATCATCCCCATTTCTGCCCTCAGAAAGTCTTTTTCCCTAGGAGCCTTCATCATTGTCCTTTGTCTTCTTCCTCGCTTTCTTGTAGTTCTCTTTCTTCTTCCTCTCATTCTTTGACTTCTGTTCCAGTGTAATGGCTAGAATATCTTCAAGAGGAAGTCGGTCGGAGAACCCGACTGATGATTCTCGATCGACCCCGGAGGTGGAGGTCTCTTCACTTTCGGGGCCGAACGTTGATCGGCTCCGGGAGCAGTACTGCATCCCGAAGCAGTTTCAGCTGTTCGTCCCCGGAGCCGATGGTCGGGTTAACAACTTGCCTGCGGGCCAAGTGGCCTTCTACGTCGAGGACCTCCGGGCCGGTCTTCGTTTTTCGGTTCCGGAGTTTGTCCGGAACGTGCTGGGTTACTACGGGCTGTGTCCGGTGCAACTTGCGCCGAACTCGGTCCGACTGGTAGTCAGCTTTATCCTGTTGTGTCGGCTTTTGCCGACCAATCCTCGCCTTTCACTCTTTCGAGCTTTCTTTGTTCTCCGATCCCATCCTAAAGCCCGAGGGTGGTGGTATTTCAACCCTCGGAAGGGTCTCTCCTTTATCACTGGTCTTCCATCGTCAATTCATGGATGGAAGAACCAGTTCTTCTTCGTCTCTTCTTCCATTCCTTGGGGGTTCCCTTCCTGCTGGGGGGACCCCCGAACCCAACCAAACGAGAATAGTCGGGTGGAGGCCGGGGACCGGAAAGACTTCCACTGTTTGAAGGACATCTCGGTGCCGAAGCAGAAGGAGCTCATCACCGAGCAGGCCCTGTATGATGTCGGTCTCAGCTCGGTTCCTCACCTCGGTGTGTTTTTTTTTTATGCTGATCCTCTGTTGCCGTTGCAGATATGCCATCGCGGATGAGGTTAACGGCAGCCGATGTTCGACAGCATACGGCGTGGAAGAGGCCCGCGCATGGAGCCGAACCATCGCGGCCTCCCAAGAGGCCCCAAGTAGCACCGATGGCGGGAACGGAGTCTGTTTCCGAACGGGTGTCAGATCGAGAGCCGGTCATCGCACTGTCGGTGCCGACAGTGCCCGCTGAAGTCCCGTCCGAGGAACCATCAGTCGAGGGAGCAGCCTCGCTCGAGGGATAGGCGGCCGAGGAATCGGTCGAGGATGTGCCAGCCGACCGAGGATGTGCCGGCCGCTCAGCCGGCAGAAAAGGTTCCGGCAGAGGCGCGCGACCCCAAACAACCTGCGTCGGCGACTGTCGCGCCTTCGGGAGGGACCCAATCGGGGTCGAGCATGCCCTCCCTTTCTGACGTCAGGGCTTGGGTTTCCGCATGAGGGAAGGCCCCGATAACACCTGGCGACGATAGGAGGTCGGCCGACCGCGGAGCGTCGACCGACTCCCCACTTTCCGAAGGAGCGTCGGCCTTGACCAACCACAACTTAGCCAGGAGGCTATGTCAGGCGGTCATCCTCCCGACTGATATCGAGGTCATGAAGAATCAGCGGGTGTCTGACATGCTGTCCTCTTTCTACCCGACTATGATCCGGGTAAGTCTCTTTTCTTTTCGTTTTTGTTGTCGTTTTCATAAGTTCGGTCTTCTGACGGTCGGCTTTGTTGTTTGCAGCTGATTTATAATATATCCGAGCTGAAGACCGGATATCGGAGATTCGACGATCTTCGGACGGCCTGGAAAGACAAGGCCATGGCCGTCTAGGCCGACAAGGCGGTGTTGGTCGACCAGCTACAGTAGTTGGTCGATCGGGAGGCCCGGCTTGAGGGGGAGATCTCCTGCCTCTCCGAGGAGGTCTCCCGACTCATCGGCGCTCTGGCCGCTTCGGGGACCGAGCTGCAGTCGGTCTGAGATGACGCCAAGCAGAAGTTCCGCACCGTTCGTCGGCTGCATCGCGAGCGGGACGACTTCACCAAAGAACTCAAGGCCGAACGCGAGCAACTCTGAATAAGCTTAGGGAACCTCGCCAAGGCTGAAGAGAACCTGTCCACCGCTCAGGCCGATGCAGACATAGCAAGGGTGGAGGCGGAGTCGGCGAAAGAAGCCATGGGTCGGGCCGTGGAGGACTTCCGCGACTCTGAGGAATACCGGGAAGAACTTCTAGAGAGCGACTTCCTCTCGTACCGTGTGGGGTACGAGGATGCTCAGGAAGCCGTCCGGAGCCTGTATCCAGAGCTTGACCTCGGTAGCATCGTCCCGCCAGCATCGGAGGCCCAAGCCGAGGGAGAGATGACCGACCCACCGTCAGAAGATCGCACCACCGTGGTGGAGGCCGACGCAGACCAGGCTGCCGAAGGCCAGGCGGCTCCAACCCCTGAAGCCACCCCGACCCGAGCGGATGCGCCGATCGCCCCCGATCTTCTCCCGGTAGAAGAAGCCGACTCCGATGATTAGTCGGAGTCTTATTTTTGTTTGATGTACTTGTAGTCGGGCTTCGACCCATTTTGTAATCTCAATTTGTAATCGGGCTTCGACCCATTTTGTAATCTCAATTTCGAGTCTGAATGAAATCGAAAACATGTTTTCTTAACTTTCTCTCTTACTTGAATTGCTTTGTGTGTTTGGGATGTATGTTTCACCGAAATGCCTTTGAACGTATAAGTCGTAGGCCCGACGCACTAGGTAAGATCCGAGATAGCTATCCGGGGCAGTCGGTAGTGCGTGCGCCACTTGAAGGTGGAGCGAACCCTAATTTTTGATCGGCTTCTCGACTGTCATATAACCCGACGGTCGAGAGTTCAATTCGAGCGCCCGTTGCCCAGGCCTGAGTCGGGCATATTCGTTGAGTCGGGCGTAGCTCTTTGAGCCGATTGTGTTGTAGGACCCGATAGCTAAACAATGTCCGACGCGTTTAGTAGATGACAAGTCGGTCACCTGTTGTCTGATTCTCTGTCGGGCGTATGCGTCGAGATGTGTGGTAAATGGTGGTAAGCCGAATACCCTTCGATCGGCCATGGCCTGGTCGGTGGGTTGCGAACGCGACATTAGTCGCGTTGGCCTTTTGCCTTTCTTGGCCAGAGCCAAGTAGGCAAGTTAGCCAGTCGCCTCGCTCGGGTGCTAGTTGAGGAAGGGGTGCGGCTTAGACTTGGGGGAGACCCCATCGCCATCACTGGCCTTCCACCAAAGTAGATACGTCGGTCGCCATGAGAGTCTGACGCGCTGTCGGCGGTTGGCCGCAGATTTTTAGTAGAATGCTGGGCCGAAGTCGCAGTGTCGAGGTTCGTACTACTAGCGAGCGCCGACACACCATTGGAGAGCCGAGATTGTAGACTCTGAAGTTTTGAAACGAGGTTTGTATTCCGATCAAGGGTACACAGAATTTACTGGTAGTACAACCTTAGATTGTGGGCATTCCAAGTTCAGGGAATGGCGCTTCCTTCTAGAGTCTCCAGTCGGTAAGCTCTCGGCCCGTAGGTGTCTGCTATCTTGTAGAGTCCTTCCCAGTTCAGAGCCAACTTCCCCTGGTCTAGAGGCTTCGAAACTTCTGCTTTTCTTAAGACCAGGTCCCCGATCCTGAAGAGCTTCGGCTTAACCTTGTTGTTATAGTATCAGGCCACTCTCTGTCAGTAGGAATCCATGAGGAGTTGAGCCTCGTACCGAAGTTCGGATAGGAGGTCCAAGTCGGCCCTCCGACATTCAGAGTTGCCCGGCTCTTGGTACTGCTCGACTCTAGTTGATGGTAGCCCGATCTCGAGCGGGATCATCGCCTCCATCCCATAGGCCAAACTGAAAGGAGATTCTTCGATCGGAATACGGGGTATCGTTCGGTACGCCCATAGGATGGAATTCAATTCTTCGACCCAGAGATCTTTGGCTTCATTCAGTCGGGTCTTTAGTCCATGTAGAATAGTCCGGTTGGTTACCTCGACTTCACCGTTGGACTGTGGGTGCCCAACCGAGGTTAGCCGGTGCGTGATATGAAATCTCGCATAGAACTCTCGGAAGTCCCGGTTGTCGAATTGCCGCCCATTGTCGGTAATAATGGTGTGCGGTAGTCCGAACCTGAAGATGATGGACTTCTGGACGAAGTCTTCCATCTTTCGCTCGGTGATCTGTGTCAGAGGTTTGGCTTCTACCCACTTAATGAAGTAGTCGATTGCGACGACTATAAACTTTCTTTGGCCAGATGCCGGAGGAAAAAGACAGAGTATGTCAATCCCCCACTAGGCGAAGGGCCACGAGACGACAATAGGAGTGATTTGTCGGCTGGTCGGTGTTGTATGTTGGTGTACCTCTGGCACGGCTCACACCTCCGAACCAACTTGGCCGCGTCCTTTCTCATAGTAGGCCAGTAGTAACCTTGCCGTAGGACTTTGTAGGCCAATGATTTGCCCCCCAAGTGATTTTCGCAGATCCCTTCGTGTATTTCTTTGAGCGCGTAGTCCGCGTCAGTCGGTCCCAAACACCTGAGCAGGGGAAGGGAGAACGACCTTTTGTAGAGTCGGCCGTCCATTATCACGTATTGGGAGGCCGCCCATTGGAGTCATTTGGCTTTCGTGGGGTCTTCAGGGTTGGTTCCATTGATCAAATATCATATGATCGGATCCATCCAGCTTGGTTTGATCGTCAGTTGCAGCACTTCTTCGGCCCTGTCGATGCTCGACTGCTCGATGCTCTCCATAAATATCCGACCCAAGGCATCGTAGGCCGATGTCGCAAGCCTGGAGAGTGCATCGGCCCGAGCGTTCTCCATCCTGGGAATGTGGGAGATCTCGAAATACTTGAGGTGTGTCATGAGATCTCTCACCTTCTGGAGATATTTTGCCATGGTCGGGTCTCGTGCCTCAAAGTCACCTTTAACTTGCCCTACGATCAGCTGGGAGTCAGAGAAGACTCTGAGGCTGTCGATCCCAAGCTCCTTCGCCATCCTCAAGCCAGCGAGGAGCGCCTCATACTCGGCTTGATTGTTGGAGGCTTTAAAGTCGAATCAGAGGACGTACTCGATGACCACTCCCTCCGAGTTGGTTAGCAGGAACCCAGCCCTGCTCCCTCGAGCATTGGAAGCTCCGTCGATGTGCAGCACCCAAGTAGCCCTGGGTCAGGTTCGGAGATTGCAACTTCTCTGGGGCTCTCGCCTTCCGATCCGTGGTCGGTCGTCGGGCACTCTGCGATAAAGTCAGCCAGGACCTGGGCTTTCACGGTCGGTCATGATCGATACTGAATGTCGAACTCACTTAGCTTCATTGCCCATTTCACCAGTCGTCCTGATGTGTCGGGGCGGTGCAAGATCGCCCTCAGGGGCTGGTCGGTGAGGACCACAATAGCATGTGCTTGGAAATAAGGACGGAGTCGTTGTGCAGACACAATCAAGGCGAATATCATTTTCTCCGTCTTTGAGTATCGGGCTTCGGCTTTGTGAAGTACTTTGCTGGTGTAATATATGGATTGGTGAATTCGGCTCTCGTTCTCCCGGACGAGTACCGAGCTAACCGCCTTCGGGGAGGTTGCCAAGTAGAGGTACAGTGTTTCCCCGACTTCCGACTTCACGAGCAACAGCGGGGAGGCCAGGTACCATTTCAGATCCTCGAAGGCCTACCGACACTCATCCGACCAAGAGAAGTCCTTCGCCTGTCTCAGGATCATGAAGAACGGGAGGCATCTCTCTGCCGACCGAGAGATGAATCGGCTGAGTGCGATAATCCTTCCGTTAAGCTGCTGGACCTCCTTCTTAGTGTCCGGATGCCGCATGTCGATGATTGCCTTTATTTTCTCAGGATTAGCCTCAATTCTTCGTTGAGAAACGAGGAACCCGAGAAACTTTTTCGAAGTCACCCCGAAGGCGCACTTAGTCGGATTTAACCTCATCCGATGTCGTCGAAGAGTGCAAAAAGTTTCTTCGAGGTCTTGGACATGGTCTGAGGTCTGTGCACTCTTTACTAGCATGTCGTCCACATACACCTCCATGTTGCATCCGATTTGGTCTTTGAAGACCTTATTGACAAGTTGCTGGTAGGTGGCCCCGGTATTTTTCAGTCCGAAGGACATTACTCTATAGCAGTAAAGGCCCTTGGCGGTCACAAAGGCTGTGTGTTCCTTATCTTCGGGCACCATCCGGATCTGATTGTATCCGACGAAGGCATCCATGAAGCTGAGCAGTCGATGGTCGGACGTCGCATCTACCAGCTAGTCGATCTTTGAAAGTGAGAAGCTGTCCTTCGGGTAGGCACGATTTAGGTCGGTATAGTCGATGCAGATCTTCCAGCTCTCGTTGGCTTTTTTCACCATGACAACATTGGCGAGCCAATCAGGGTACATCATTTCTCTGATGAAGCCTGCCTCGAGTAGCTTGTCCACTTCCTCGTCGATTGCCTTCTATCTCTCGGGAGCAAAAGACCGCTTCTTCTGCCTCACCGGCCTCATTGCTGGGTCGATGTTGAGTCGGTGAGTCATCGTCTCCGGGGGGATGCCGGACATATCCGCTGCTGACCAGATGAATACGTCAGCATTGACCTTCAGCAGCTCCACTAGCTGCCGTTGCTCGAGGTCGGGTAATTGAGATCCGACCCAGACCACTCGTTCGGGATTCTCCTTTATCAGGACGGGAACAAGCTGTTCGGCTGATTCACCCCGTTCTTCCTCTCCCCGCTGGTCCAACTTGTCGGCTGATAGGGAGTTCTTTGCTTCGTTACTTCGAACAGAGATCTGGAAGCATCAGCGAGCGAGCTGTTGGTCCCCGCGCATCTCCCCGACTCCATTTTTGGTCGGAAACCAAACCAGCAGGTGGTAGGTCGAGACTATAGCTTTGAGGGCGTTTAGCCCGGGTCTTCCAAGTATGGCGTTGTAGGCCAAAGGTACTCGGACGACTGCAAAAGTTAAATGGACAGTGCTTTATCGTCGTTCGGTTTTGGCTGTCACGGGAAGAGTAATTTCTCCTTCCACCATGATGACTTCCCCGACGAAACCCACCAGGGGCGTAGAGACTCTTTCGAGCCGATCAGCCGACAGTCGCATTCGGAAGAAGGTCGAGTAAAACAAAATATTAGTCGAACTTCCATTATCAACAAAGATTTTTCTTACATCATAATTTGCTATTGTTGCCGAAATAACAATAGCATCGTCGTGGGAAGTTTGGATTCCCCGAGCATCTTCATCCGTGAAGGTAATTACATTGTCTTGGCATAGCTTCTTCGTCGGCTCCCCTCCAGCAGTTGTCCCTAGGTCCAATCATTTGGATATCATGTTGATAACCCCGACCGTGGGCTGATTGTTCGTCGCCTCCTCAGTCGGTTGGGATCGTCGATCGGGGATGGGTCGAGTCGGCAGGTTCTTTCAGAATTTTTTGAGATACCCTCAGCATATGAGGGCCTCGATTTCATCCTTGAGTTGGATGCACTGCTCAGTGTTGTGGTCGTGGCCTCGATGAAATCGACAGTACTTTCGTCGATCGAGGCCCTTTGCCTTCAAAGGCGGAGGCCGTCGCAGATATTCTTTCCCTTCGATCTCAATCAAAATCTGTGCACGAGCAGCAGAGAGAGGGGTATAGGAGTCATACCTGGAATGCGTCGGCCTCGGACTCCACCGTCGAGGTGATCTCGGGCTCCGTCGTTCAAGTGAGACATGTCTGTTGGTTGGGGGCCTGCTAGGCTCGACAGGAGCCCGACCTTTCCTTCGCTTCTCCTTCGGGCCCTTGGCCTCAGTCAGGTATCGGTCGGAAGCTCCCTCATCTGCGCGCATATATTTGTACGCGCGCTCCAGCAGTTCGACGTATGTCCGGGGGAGGGTCTTATCCAAGGAGTACGTGAATCAGGACCCCCTTAGCCCCCTCTTCATGGCTGAGATAGCCATGTCTTCATTGAGGTCCCGAACCTCGAGCGTGGCCGCATTGAATCACGTCACGAAGTGTCGGAGCATCTCGTTTTCTCCCTGCTTGAGGGAAAAAGGCTGTCGGAGGTCCGTGGGGGCTTCCGGCTAGTGCTGAAGTGGGCCACGAAAGCATGTTCGAGTTTCCCAAAGGAGTGAATGCTTCCTGAGCGGAGGTCGGAGTACCAGGCCCTGGGGGCCTTGCGAAGTGTGGCGGGGAAGCCGATGCAGAGAAGAGCATCGGTCGCCTCCTAGATCGTCATGAGAGCCTTGTAGCTCTCCAGATGATCAACTGGGTCGGTGGAGCCATCGTAGGGCTCCACATGAGGTATCTTGAACCGACTAGGGATGGCTCGTCGAGGATGAGTCGGGAGAGAGGTTGGGCAGTCTGAAAGTCGACGTCGTTCGAAGACTTCTGTCCGTCCACCCGCAGCAGGGCAAGCCGACGGTCAATTTTTTCGAACCTGCATTCGTAATCGTCGGCCCGTCGGTGCTGAGAGACCCCAGGGGTGGAGTCTCCCGATGAATCTGAGAGGGACGCAGACGGTGTCCGCAGCCGCTTCTCCTTCTTTGCTCGTTCCAGCTGGGAAGGAGACGGTCATCGGGACCGGTGGGCATCATGCTGTGTCCGCCTTTCCCCCTCACGGTGGGAGTACCGTGATGGCTGCTCCTGGGGAGGGGATGGAGACCGGTGCAGGCGTCGGTGGCTGCTCCTGGAGGGCATCGGGTGTGCCATCGGTCGCCCCGCCGGTGAGTGTGGCAACTGAGTTGGTTGTTGATGAAGGCTCTTGACCGCGTCTGTCAGCACAGTCATCTGCCGCACGATCGCCGTGATCTGCGCCTCTGTGGTCACCACGGGATGCGAAGAGCTAGGTTCCGCCATGGAGGGTGGAGGAGAGGCCTCTTCTCGATGGGAAGAGTGCCTTGCCGATCCGGTGGCCCTCGATCGCTGAGCCCTGATTCTAGTCATCTCGAAAGGATGTTTCGAATTCTATGGGGGTCATGATCCCTGTCGCCCCCCTTCCTGGCATGCCAAACCTGTTGCGGCCAATCCCCTCGTTGCCTGGTCGTCAGGAACGAGCGTCTGCAAAAGAAGTCCGCACTGACCAGAGGTGACTCCGACGGGGACCCTCCGACGGTCAAGTCAGAGAGGAGACTAAGCAACAATAAAAAAGAATCAAGGAGCTCAGCGAGAGAGAGGGAGAGGATAGAGTAAGCCCAAGGGTTTCGAAGGAACCTCCTCCAGCACTGTTGCCTTCCCCATTTTATAGTAGAGAGCGGCATGGCACCGTCATTAATGGCACAGACAATGGGAGAGTTGTCAAATCATCGGAGGCTGTCAGGGTCGTCATGGGGCTGTCAAATCATCGTGGGACTGTCAAATCACTAGGGTTGACCCATGTCTTAGGTGGGACAATGTCCCAGGGCGGTTGCGCCGCATGCTTTTGTCAGGGTGGTGGCCCTCAGTAGCCGTACGGTGTTCGGAGGAGCCGACCGACCATACGTCGGTATTTGGCCATAGGACGTTGGGTGAAGACCTAGGGACCCTCCGACGGTCAGTCGGGCGCGTGGCGGGAGTCGGATATCGGGCTCCGTAGTTCGGCCAGTCAAGAACGGAGAGGGTTTGCCTGACCGACATATATTCGATCGGACGGTGTCGGCAGTTGTCGGTCGGTGCGGTCGGTAGAGTCGGGCGCCGGTCAGGCGGGCCCGACGGTGAGTCAGCGTGAGAGGGACCGGTCGGTATATCCCAACAATAACCATGAGATGAAGTTCGTGGAAGGAAGCTTGACAAATGCCCCTGATACGGTATTAGGTCTTTTGTTCTTTCCTTCTCTACACTTTTCTCTCTTTCTTTATGATTCTTACATCTCTCTCTCTCTCTCTCTCTCTGTGTGTGCTGAAATTTGATTTCAAGGCAAATTTCTCTTAAAGGATGATGGCAGGGATGGTTTTCAAAGGAAAGGTTATCCAGATCGGGGCTACAAGCAAAGGATAAGATTATTAGATATCAGAGAGCCAGGTGCTATCAGAGAGCCAAGTGATACCAGAGCACTAGATTATTCGGGTTGCGGTGGTGTTGATCAAGATTGAAGAAGATAGAGAAGTCAGATGCAATCAAGATGAAGATCAACTACCAAGGGTTGATCGATGCTCTCTTGTGCAAGTGCAAGGAGAAACTGTCTACTATGAAAGATGCCAATGGGAGCTCAATACGAGGCAGAGATGGATTGGATACGAGACTGAAGACTCAGGAAGATGATACGCGACATCGCTAAGAAGCTATCCCGAGCAGGTCTCACGTCATACAGGACAGAGATAGGATCGAGCGGTCTGACTCGACTCCTATGTTTGCCCATCCATGAGTAGCAGGAATATGTCCCAGGCATAGAAGCGAGAAGATCCAAAAGTTCTCAAAATCAGGTGGATGCCGAATATCAAGTCGAGGTGGAGATTATTGAGATTTGATGCCTCGAATTCGATGCACAACAGCGAAACCCACAGCAGCAGAAACCTAAACATGAAAAGCCCATGAAACGCGGCCTAGGGACCTGCAGCACGGGCACGTGGACGTGCGGCCCCGGCCATCCGTGTGATGCGGTCCATGATGGACCATGGGAGGAAGTCACGGTCCATGCATGCCCTATGGACCACCATGGTGCAGGAGCCAAAAATCACGGTCCAGAGGAGGTTTTGCACGATCCAGCGATCAAAAAGGCACGCGATCGCGATCGAATGGCGATCAAGTGTGAAGCCCTCCTCTTTATTTTTACCACAGACTAGTATACGGACGGAAGGAATCCCACAGTTATAAGGGTAGTCCCTTATCTGGTGCACCACTATTGCAGTCAAGAACTCATGTCTCGGCACATGAAGTGTTGTCCACTCTGACCCATGGGCATCATAGTTTTGTCCTTCAAAAAGTGTCTCACATGAGATAGATGGTCCCTTCCTCTATAAATTAAAGTCTTCCTTGACTCACAACTAATGTAAGACTGATGATGTCCTCCCTTCTATACCAATACAATCTTATACTTTTCCTAGGGTTCAAGCATAATACTTCTTGATATTGTATTGATTGGACAAAAAAAAATTTACTACCATCCATGGTGGTGAATATAAAAGCATTTCCAAGATAGACCTCTTTCACAATAAATGGTTATTGTGTCCTCCCCAATTATGTATGAACTTTTATTTAATATTATATGATTAGACCTTCTTTAGAACTAAACATTTGGCTCAAACTCTTGTAATTGGCCTCTTGTTGTAAGCTCTTACTATCCTCCTTTAGTAACATTGTGGATGCAAATAACTTTAAACCTTTTCATATCTAGTAAGTCCAATTGGGTCCATCAATCATCCAACCATTAAAGGAATCTAAACCTTTATATATTACATTGCTCTATATGCAAAGGTGTTACTTGTATAGAAATTTTGACATAAGGACTCATGTTGCATTTAATACCACTTTGTTATATAATATAGAGATCTTGAGCACTCAAGATCAATGAATAAGGATAATATCTTTGAACTAGTCTTTTTGGTAAGATTTTAGATCATTATAAATGATATCAAAATAGACCCGATCCTTGACTTATATGAATTAAAAGGACATTGCAACATAGGCTCTCATATTTCTTCATTTGATATGACATCAATCATATGATAGAGGGATTTTGAGTACTTACATTCAAAAAAAAAAAAGAGATTTGAGTATTTATACAAAGCCAATGAACTCTAATGATATCTTCTAACTAACCTTACTACAGCATGAGCCCTCATATATAGTCATATAGGCCTGTCTTTAATAATACAGTTTTTTGTAGTTCCTAATTAAATTGTAGGTTATCCATGATCAAATCGAAGCTAAACTCCACCGCAAAGGTGGTTAAATATAAATGGCTGTCGATTGTATCTCCGACATGAAAGGATGATTCATCTTCTTTCATATGAATCTACCGATGGATCATGCAAACATCATGTGGAATTCTATTATGTATAGGCTAATGAATAAGATTTATACAAAGATAATGAACTCTAATGATATCTTCTAACTAACCTTACTACAGCATGAGCCCTCATATATAGCCATATAGGCCTGTCTTTAATAATACAGTTTTTTGTAGTTTCTAATTAAATTGTAGGTTATCCATGATCAAATCGGTGCCAAACTCCTCCGCAAAGGTGGTTAAATATAAATGGCTGTCGATTGTATCTCCGATATGAAAGGATGATTCATCTTCTTTCATATGAATCTACCGGTGGATCATGCAAACATCATGTGGAATTCTACTATGTATAGGCTGATGAATAAGGGTTTGAAGTGCTTTGAGAGCTGTGTGGAGTTCCATCAAACGGATGACGTGGTATACAACTCGAGGTCAATATAGGGGACCGAATCCTTGGTTCAACGAAGGGAGCGAGAAACAGCCGATAGTCTTGTGGCAGTAGCACTAATAAAGAATATCCGAACCTTTGGTTTCATCGTAGCCGTCCATGCAACTTACTGCAAACTTATCTGCATTTCACGCGCCAACCAAAACCAAAGTATGCTGCGCGCCTTTGTAACGCCCAAGAATCTCGTCATATTCCTCCGCGCCACCACCTTCATCTCCCGAGCCCGCCTCTCCTCCATCGCTGGCGACCAAACCCCTGCTTGGATGTCCTCCAACCAAATAATGCAACGCCACCCCCGCCTCCTTTCCCTTGAGACCTGCGACTCCCCGCGCCAGCTCCAACCCATCCTCGCCTACGCCATCGTCTCCGGCCTCTTCCGCAACCCCTTCGTCGCCAGCCGCGTCCTCCACTCCGCCGTCTCCTCCTCCTCAACACCCGACCTTTCCTTCGCCTCCCTGGTCTTCTCCCAGATGGAAAAGCCAAACCTCTTCTCCTGGAACACCATCATCAGAGCCCTCGCCGCTTCTGAAGACCGCTCCCGGTCGGCCGCCTTCTCCGTGTATGCCGAAATGCTCCAGAGAGGAACTCTCCCAGATAAGTACACCTTCCCTTTCTTGCTCAAGGCTTGCCGCTCTTCTCGTGATCTCTATTTGGGTAGATCGGTCCATGCTCATGCCTTCGTTCTGGACTTTGATGCTGATCCATTCGTGCAGACAGCAATTGTGAGGATGTACTTGTCATGTGGGTCTCTAGGAGATGCACGCA
This sequence comes from Elaeis guineensis, assembly GCF_000442705.2. Classification (NCBI taxonomy): domain Eukaryota; kingdom Viridiplantae; phylum Streptophyta; class Magnoliopsida; order Arecales; family Arecaceae; genus Elaeis; species Elaeis guineensis. The sequence goes on from NC_026002.2 coordinate 29,859,419, forward strand.
AGGCCTTCGATGGAATGCCCCATAGAGATGTTGTCGCGTGGACTGCGATGGTCTCAGGTCTAGTCGATCAAGGTTGCCATTGGGAGGCATTGGAGGTGCTTAATGAGATGAGGTTTAATGATTTGGATGTCACTCCTAATGTTGCTACGATGGTCTCTGCCATGTCGGCGTGTGCGAATTTAGGGTCTTTGGTTCATGCCAAGAGCTTGCATGCATATGTAGAGAAGGTTGGCTTAGAAGGGGATGTTTTCATTAGGAATTCATTGATCGACATGTATGCAAAGTGTGGGAGCATTGCTCATGCTGTTCAAGTGTTTCATAGCATGAGTGAGAGGGACTTGCATTCTTGGACAGCCTTAATTACTGGCTTGGCTTCACATGGATTTGGTAAAGAAGCTCTTGATGTATTCTCACAGATGCAAGGGATGGATGTCGTGCCCGATGCAACCACCTTTGTCGCAGTTCTTTCTGCTTGCAGCCATGCAGGGTTGGCAATTGAGGGGCTTGAGATTTTTGACTCCATGGAGAGGGTACATGGAGTTGTGCCAGAGCTCAAGCATTATGGGTGCATGGTGGATCTTTTAAGTAGGGCAGGACTCGTGGGTTGTGCCTATGAGCTTGTCTCAAGCATGCACATAGGACCCAACTTGGTGATTCTGGGGGCTTTGTTGAGTGCATGTAGAATTCATGGTGACTTAGAGATAGCTGAACTTGTTTCAAAGAAAATTGAGTCAATCTGCAGGTACAAAGGAGGTACGCCTGTACTTTTATCGAATATGTATGCAAACAAACAACAATGGAATGAAGTAGCTTCAATCAGGGAGATGACAGGAAAGGATGCAAGTAAGCCTCCAGGGTGGAGTTGGATTGAAGTCAGAGGTGTCATTCATGAGTTCTTGGTCGAGGACAGATCACATCCACATTATAAGGAGATGCATTTGGTGCTGCATGAGCTGGGGAAATTGATGGAAGAATTTGTTTGATATAGGTTCCATTTATAAGACAATATCTCTGATCTGAGTTTGTTTCAAAACAGTTTAGATTAGAGTTTGATGGTAATCAATCGAATTCTGATCGGTCGTCATGCTGTTCGGCATGGCTTATGAACTATATTCTGGCTAATCAATCAGGGCACAAATGAAAATGGAGGAATATTCTTCTAAGGTAGTAAATGAGTAGCCTTATTTTTTTTCAGATAACGCAATTCACCGAGGACTTGAAACAATGATCACAAGTTTCAGTAGAAATGGATGGGGGATGCATTTGGAAGCAGTTATATTCGCTAATTCTTTTTGGTCTTTGCAGAAGAGAAGGCAAATTTGTAATCGGAAACAATCCAAATTTTTCTAACAAAAAGAAGTCCTTGCAGGTTGTTATTTAGCATTATCTTGATCTAAGAATACAAATTCAGAATTGGATCCAGTATATTCATGCTAAACTCATTCAACGATTTTTTAATACAAGAGGCAAATACTCTGGAGCTCTCTAGTGGAAGACGGAGGGATGTTGATCGATTGCATCTTTCTAGAATTTGAACGGTCCACTTGATGAAAAGTGGGGAACAACCCATGTATATATTTTCTTCTATTTTATTTGTGTATTCTGAAGTAATAAGGGCTAAATGCCTCCTAACATTGTGATATTAGCGTTTTGTACATACACTTTTGTGTGCATTTTATGTTAATAAGGTTCCCCCAAATGCAACTTCTGTTGGTATGCTTTGTATTGAGCAATTGCATATGATATACTTTGTATTGGATGGTAGGTTCCCCATCTTTTAATTTGAAAGCCAGTAAGAAAGCAGTTGAACGAGGGGAAAAGTTTTGAAGTCAAAAAGGAAGTACAAGAATACATTTAAGTTGATGAAAATGTTAAACAAATAAAGAGAACTAGAGTAAATTAGCATATAAACGTATGAATGCATACATAAATGACTATGGAAAATCTACGAACAAAAACAAAGAGGGCTGACTATAACTAAAGGTTTTCTGAAAATTTTATGATGACTTGCGTGTATAAACTGTGATTGATCATCAGAGAGTGAGTGAATGACTTATAGTTGTTTATTTAGTTATATGTTGTAAAGAATTTTGTAAAATTTTAGATTTATTTTGTTTGGGGTCCTCAACATTTTTTCTAAAATTTTAGATGCTTAGATGTTTGTTGGACGAAAAAGCAATATACTAAAATAAAGCTTATAAAAATACTCAGTCTTTTTAATGTTGAGGACTAAACTAGGGCTATAACATATATGCCATGGTATTATGAGAATATCAAAAGGCACATTGTGCACATAGATCGCTAGGAGGATGGCTTGATGCATATTTGTCTTTCCAAACTCACTATTTGCACATATCCCTCTCTTTTTACCTTGTATTCCATCGTTGTTCGTCCCATTAAATTTTGACCATCGATAATAATATGTAGCCATTTAATTGTAAATTGTCAACATTACCATTTTTTGTCTAACCTAACCCTTTGATTGATAGAAATAATTCTATCTAATACTCTTTTTAGCTTCTTAGCAACTACTTTATAAATTATTTTATAAATGACATTGCATGAGCTAATAGGGCGATACTGAATCATATTTTCTGGATATATTTCTGATTTTTGGGATAAGAGCAGTATGAGTGTAGCTATTCCATAGCTGACCATTATTCAAGAAAGGAAGGCAGGCTTTATTAACATCATTATCCATCGTACGTCAATATTTTCTGGAAGAAAAGGTGAGGCATACCATCATCGTCTCCGCAGCGTGATTTGGATGGGTTAATCAAGAAAACTGAGTCTCACACCTCCTCTAAAAGAAGGTCCCTTTTAAGGATTCTATTCATGTGATCTGTCGGTGGGTTCACTGATCTCAAAATTGTGTCAAATTTTTTGTCCAGAAGTAGTAAATAATTTTCAGAACAACCATCTGTCTAGAACACATTTTATGGAGCACTGGTACAATCACCAGCGAGTTTAATGTATCATGAACTTTTTGCTATGTCCAAATTTGTCATCTTATACCGATGGCCATCCTTCTTATTTTGTAGAGAGTGGGCAGTCTCTTGGGCCATGCTGTCTCTTCCAGTGACGAAAGTTTTGTGTTCTGTCCCAGCTCCGACGTTGAGCGCACTATCTCATTCAATTGATCCATATAGCCTTTATTTTTCAACACATATTTAATACTAATAAGTTGATTTTTTTATTTAAAAATTTTATACGATAAAAATAACTTTCTTAAAAATTATGACATCCTTTCTTAAATATTATAATATTCTTTCACAAAAATTATGATATCCCCTGCATAAGAGGCTAAATTAAAGCGAGGTGTTATAATTTTTATGAAGAAGTATCAAAATTTTTAAAAACGGATGTCATAATACTGCATGGAGGAAAAAAGATAATAAATATATGAGGAAACAGTATTATGACATCCATTCTTAAAAATTATGATACTCCTTCATAAAAATTATGACAGTCGCTTGAGTTTAGCCTTTTTATACAGAGGATGTCATAATTTTTGTGAAAGGATGTAATAAATTTTCAGAAAGGATGTCATAATTTTTTAAGAAAAATATTTTCATCATATAAAATTTTTAAACGAAATAATAAATCTGCTGACATTAAATATGCATTGGAAAGTGATGGCTACGTAAATCAATTAGACAAGACGGTATACTTCATATTGGATTTTCTACATCGTAGATGGTGCACAAAGAATTTCTACATCACACAAAAAAACTAACCTTGGGTGGTGGGCTTTCTCTCGTTGGAGATAAGAATTAGGTAAATTCTGTTCCCATCGTTTAATTAGGAAAGGGAGAGTAGGCCATGGACAGACTGTCATCAGGGGTTCCGCAACTTGGTATGAAACTGAACAAATCCATTCTGGTCTATTGTTTTATTTTCCCTCACAGTCTTTTATAGATCTGATAAGACTGGATCTGCTACTCTCCCATGCACAAAGATGCTTACATGGTAACAATGGCTATGCTTATCCCCCAATTTTTTTTTTTTTTAATAAAAAGAGTGGGGACAGGGGGGATCATGAGGGCTCCCTTCCACTAGAAAATATCCAATGCGTCAGATTAAGACGGCTCACTTGACAAGCTAGATGGCCACAGCTCCCCACCAGAGGGCTAGAATGGGGCTCCCCTTGACTCCTGGGTGAGTACATCACCCCGATGCCCTATTAGGCATCCAAGCGGACCAGTATCACTCTGCGCACACCTGACCAAGACCGAGGGTATTCGGTCCCTCATTTAAGCGGCACCCATGCCTAGAACCAAGCCCGAAGCCTTGAGCCCACAACTGAGCCCGGAGCCAGGCTTGAGTTGAGCCCCAGGCCCAACCCACCATTCATTCTCTCCCTCCCTCTCTCTCTCTCTCTCTCATTGTTTTCAACTCAATTAGACTTACCAAGCTGCTCTTATATTGGAATCAGTTCAAATTAAGTGCGAATTGAGGTTAAAATAATGATAGATAAATCAAGGTGAATTAACCTTATCTCAATTCCATCCCCAGTCAAAACGTGCTCTTGTTTAGTTGAGGCACTGTGCTGGACCGATGTGCATGGTGCGGTGCCAAATTTGTTTTCATGGCCGGAACAATCAAGGATCACATTTGGATCGACGAGTGAGTATAAGACATGCAAAAAATGACCATGCCACCTCCCATATTTTTATGAAAGATAACAAATAAAATCCGGATATATTCTTACGAAAAATTACGCTAGTATACCACTTATAGCCAAGCAAAAGAGAATCTCTATCAATTCGTGCACAGAAAATGAGAAGTGGCAAAATCATACCAGGATGGTCTAGCATAATGTTATATCATTATGAAAGGGGATTGGAAACAGTCACTCTTTAATCGCTACAAAAATTCATAATCAAAAGTCTAATCATTCATCGTTGATGGATAAAATCTTCTAGTACTCTGATCCGTCATAGACAGCTATAAAAAAAACCACCAAATTTGCCATCCTATTAGCTGTCTTCAAAATTTATTATTGGTTGATGCAATTGATTCTATTTATTGGAGGCTCAATGGAGCAATCCGATATTAATGAAAAGAAAAAAAGAAAAAAAAAAAAAAAAAAGCCATACAACCGGAACCTTAAATGATCCAATCCAATCAGCCTGACGCAGGTGCGGGCCCTGGGGGATGTCAGCATGGGACTATCCTTCACCGACAAAAAAAATAATAAAAAAAGTCTATTGCCTCCGTTAGTTTTTTTTTTTTTTTTTGGTACAATTATTTTCTTCAGTACTTGGAGGCATGATATAAAACGGGTTGTACTGCATACATGGTATCTGCCCGCATCTTACCATTCTCTATCTATGTCCGATCCAGTAGCACGTGCGAAGCTGTATATAATACCGCAAAACGGTATTCCCAAAAAGAAAATTTAAACCTTGTTTCATATGAACCTTAATGATCCAGATGTAGTAGCAAATTGGACAACTTACAAGATTAATTAAATAATATATGATTGTCACTGAGTTGGATGATCAAGGTTTGAATGGAGTTGTTTCATTTAGACATTTGATTCAGTAGCTGATTCAATTAGTACCAACCAATTCAATCCAAATTTGATCTTTGAGTTGGATCATTAAGTTATGCAAGGTACAAGCTACATATTTTTAAGTAAATATCTATATTAAATAAATATATTTTTAAGTAAATATTGCTATTTACCTCAGATTCTAACCTTTTTGAGGGGTTACCTAATCAATCTCCGTGACGGCAATGGGGCAACTTTTCACAGCATAATGCTTGCTGTGCTCAACCCTTACTTGTTCATTGGTTGCCTCCTTCTGCATGAGTGTTAAAGGTAAATTTTGATGCATCAGTGGTGGAGGACAAGTGTTATAGCTCAAACCTCAGCCCACCAAAGCCATTCAAACGAAAAAAAAAAAAAAAACAGAGTAAAATCGGAAAGAAGACTCTCGGTAGGAGTCTTCTTCTCCGACGAGTCCCGGGCAAATTAGGACTCCTAGGACCCCTTGGAGTCCTAGGGTTCTCTATAAGAAGACCTCCTCCCTCTTGAGACCGATCATTGGTCTCCTCCCTCTCTCCTTCTCTCTGATTTTCTCGAATTAGAACCGCGCATCCGAGATTATGAATCGAGAGTCGCGGCAACCGCCGCATACTCATGAAGAACTCTCTCCATAAGCATGCAAGGCATCTCATCACGATATCAAATGCATCGCAGCGGAATAAATTCAAATAATTATTATTCAACTGTAATTCAAGTAATTAAATCAAATGTCTTACATCAAATAAAATTTTACTAAAACAATAAATCTAAGTTCAATGAAGTTGACAATGCTAAATCTCGCCTCTAAAAGCTCTGTCCCAATATTTCTTCCCACGCTCGAAATTAATTATCTGAATCTGAAAAATAGAAAGAAAGGTAATGAGCTAGACAACCCAGTAAGTAACAAGCATCTCTACCAGATATTTCAGATATTATATAATTTTCAAGAATAATGCTGCAATTAAACATAAAAATATATTTCATGCTGATTTAATGTAAATCCAATATTTTCAAATATTCACATATAATATAATCATAAATCCGATTCGATTCAAAACACTCGTAACTCAACAGCCTCGACTATGACCAACGTTTAACCCCTATTGGCGGGGTCCACAGAATACCAGCGCACAACCTCCACTGGCAGGGTCCACAAATACCAGCGCACAACCCCCACTGACAGGGTCCACAAATACCAGCGCACAACCCCCACTGGCAGGGTCCACAAAGTACCAACGTATAATCCCCATTGGCGGGGCCCACTGAAACATAGTTAGGCTGAGAGCATAAATCCGATCTATATCAAAATACTTAGTACCACAATATATATCATAATCTTTCACTAAACATGTGCATAAATCGATATACCATAACATTTCAAAAGCACTTTTCTTTCAAAACATAATTCCATAAATCATGCATAATTTTAGAGAATAATTATTTATTTTCAGAATAAATATGAAATATCTCGAGAAGATGATTCATTACTTACCTTTCACGGAGCACTGAATGAACAGATCGACTAACTTCTAGGAGATTCTTCCGTGCCTATTATCCAAAATTATATTTTTACATTAATTTTAATTCAAAATTAAATCTAACAAATCCCAAAATCAACATCTCGCTTAAAATCAGACTCGTCTCTAAACTTGATCAGAATCATCAGATGAAGCCTTCCCCTACGCTAATCCTAGAGGAAATAACTTTAGAGAGAGAGAAATCCATCAGGAGAGAGAAACAAGCTAGAGAGAGAAAATTTTAGAGAGAGAAAGTTCAATTCCAGAGGGAGAAAAATCAGGGTTCAGACTGAGAGAAGAGAGAGAAACTCTCTCTCTCATCAATTTCAATTTTATTTATTTATTTATTTATTTATTTATTTATTTACTTATTTATTTATATTTATATATATATATATTTGTTATTATTTTTTTTTCTTTTTCTTCTTTTCTTTTTTTTTCTTCTTTTTCTTTCCTTTTCTTTTTCTCTTTTTCCTTCTTTCTCTTTTTCAGATTCAGATAATTAATTTCGAGCGTGGGAAGAAATTTTGGGATAAAGCTTTTAGAGGCGAGATTTAGCGTTGTCAACTTCAATTGAACTTAGATCTATTGTTAGCAAAAATTTTATTGGATGTAAGACATTTGATTTAATTACTTGAATTACAGTTGAATAATAATTATTTGAATTTATTCTGCTGCGATGCATTGATATCGTGATGAGATGCCTTGCATGCTTATGGAGAGAGTTCTACATAAGTATGCGGCGGTTGCCATGACCCTCGACTCACAATCTCGGATCGGAGGCGTGACAATTAATATAGTCATGGCTACATAAGTCATGGCTAGATCAAAATCATGGATGATCAAATCTAAAGATTCATAGTCTGATTAAGGTGGGTGCCAATACGCTGTTGTTTTAAGATAACATGATAAGATGCCTTGCATGCTTATAGGAAGAAGTTTTTTATGAGTATGCGGCGGTTGTCATGACCCTCGATTTACAATCTCGGATCGAGGACGTGACAACAAGACTGTTGTTGGTTTCATTATTTGTAACTTTCGAGAACAAATGATTCAAGTAGGTGGCAAGCAGTTACAACATACGGATGTACCTAAAGCTGAGTTAATTGCTGCGTGGTTGGAGGTTAAAACTACTATACAAGAGCAATATATGAATCGAGTGTGACTAGAAAGAGACTCTAAAACAGTTATTAGTTGGATAAATACACCGAAAACTTGTTTAAATGTACATCTTCCTTTTTTGCGGGACCAGTGGCAATGGAAGCGAATAGCAACCCTATTCAAGGTGTCATACATCTTGCGAGTATGCCTCATATTGCTTTGCAAGGAGATTTTTTATGGATGAACCAATCCACACTAGATCCGTTATGTGCATATATTTTAAAAGCAGATGGATATGGAGTACTATTTACAAGAGAACAAAAGTGAGCAAATTGTTGGAATGCTCAGGTTAGGATATCAAATACTTGATCTTCTTCATTGTGCGGCTGCTGATCTTTAGGCTTGCATTGTTGGCTCCTTGCTACAACCATAGGCATGGTTCGGTGGATAAGCATGGACAATTTACTAAGAAATATGCAGATTTCAAAAGAACATACACGGAAAATTGAGATATATGCAAAAAGCAAAAGGATAAATGAAAAGAAAAAGAAAAAACAAAAAGAAATCAAAAAAGGAAAATGAAAAGAAAAAGAAAAAAAAACAAAAACAAATCAAAAAAAAGGAAAAAAGAAACAAGGAAAAAAAAAAGCAAAGGAAAAGATGAAAGGAAAAAATAAAAGAAAGAGCAAATCAATGGATGGGAATGGAAAAAATAGGATTTCTACTAACTTTGCCTTATTTTGGCTACAGGTATCCAAGTCAATATGTATTTACATGTGTCAACTTGTTTATTGCTGTTGCTTCGCCTCATTTGCTTACATTAAGGAATACAGACTTTGGCACGATAGATGGTGCCATTGGTATCAATGGTCGCATGGTATGGCTGCTTCACGTTGCTACTTATTTCAGATTGCTGACTTAAATTGGGGAAAATATTTTGGAAGGACCACACTACAAGTTCATATGCTGCCATCTGAACTGTATAAAATTTGGGTTTATTAGTGGCACGGCGATACACATACTTTATGTCTTATTACAGTGGGTTCTTACTAGTAAGTATCAACCAGAAGTTGTATCCGGTGTATGCATATATGGCTCAATATTATCTGGATCAACACATCATTACATGAGTTTTCTGGAATCCATATAGGATGAGTATGCATTTTTTTGGCACTTCAGCTAGAGTCCTCTGTCCTGTTATGCTCCTCTGTCAACCATATGTAAATAGACAAGGTCCTTTACAAAGGGAAAAGAAGGGAAAGTTGAAACAAATACAAAAAGCAAAGGAAAAAAAGAAAAGAAAAAAAAGGAAATACAAAAGAGTTGGGAAAGGATAAAAGGAAAAAGAAAGGAAAAAAAGCAGAAAAAAGAAAAAAATAAATGAAAAAAAGAAAAGGAAAGGAAAAAAAATTGAAAATCAATATGTTTATCACTAACTCTCTTTGTTTTTGATTACAAGTTTTTATGCTCAATTATGCTTATCTGTTACAATTATAGTAAGGGATGTAGGATTGGGCAGGTAGGTTGTGGTTATTTGGATCAAGGGATTCATATCAGGACCGATTCATCTCATTACTTACTTCAAGCTGCCAAAGTCAATCACTGCAAAAGGGTTCGTAATTCAAATGATGTTTGGGCAGCAATGCTGGAAAAATTAAATACTACAAGCTTGCAAGGATCACAGGTACAATTGTTATGTTACCGACTGACCAACGTAGATGGTTGGATTCTTCACACCAGCAGTAAATCAGAAAGTCAATGTCCAATTTACCTACATGGCTCAATATTGCATGGGTTAATACATTGCTGCATGGGTTACCTGCCATACCTGCAGCTTGTTTGTCGTTCATTAATTTGGTGGCTCTAGCAGAGCGCTTTTGGCCTGTTATGTTGCACCTCAATTATCTGTAACCAGGTCATTGCCGTGTTTTGCTGGTCAAAGTTTAAGTTTTCTGAAACTGTATGACATTGAGCTCCTGCTTTGTGCTTTACTTCCACAGGATGCTCCTTGTGGTGCAATATGCTTTTCTGATCAATGAATAGCTTTCTTTATTCAAAAAAAAAAAAAAAAAATCTACATCCATTTTCATGTTCCAATAAATGGACAATATCGAACTACATAAACAAAAACAAGCAAGATATGGAATCTTAGTGTTCTTGACTAGGATCATAAGTGTGTATCAAATGTTTCTACCTCTTAAATAAATTATATTCTTCGGGCATTACACATGCTAAATACTAGACTATATAACAAAATATTTTTTTGACTTTTTTTTGATAGACAATAAATATACTTTTGATAGCCTGTATATAAAATATATATAGATGGTATTTTATGTGGCCAATCATATTTGGACTACAATATGGGATTCCATAATTAGTCCATCTTCTCAATTTAAAAATATTTTATTTTCTGATATATATATATATATATATATATATATATATATATATATATATATATATATATATATATATATAACTTTTGTCATCCAAACTAGCTCTTTTGTTGCCTATGAAACATGTTTTATTTGCCTACTAGCAATAGTACATCAGGGAATTATTTGAGTCTGATGTCATAGACCAGGAAATGTATGTGATAAATAGAGCTAAATGGTGTTTAAACTGCTTTTAAGATGCCCATATTTTAGCCACATGCCAGGTGGGGGAAACTGCACTTTAGATAAGCCGGGTATAGCCCAAAACAATAGTCCACAAATGCGTCCATCGAGGAATTAACAAAATGGAATGAACGGAAAAAATTGCGAGTTTTCTAGATTAGGATTCGGACACTTTAATGTACATACAATACATATTTAATATTTTAATTTCTCAACCTAAAACAACACCCAAGCTTACCCCTCTTTTGGGCCAGGTACAACAGTTGCTATTATTCGTTTATGTCATCATAATTAATCATGTTCGGTATCAAATAATTCCATCAATATTGGCCTTGCATAGAGAAAATAAATATTTAAGATGCATAAAGTATTTCTTATAATGTTGTTTGATGAGGAAAAATCCTTATGGCAGCAGCTCAACATTGAGAACAAGGTCGTTTTGAAAGGGTGGGCAAAGGATATGGTTTCTATTCAAGTTAGAAAACCCACGCCACCGCCAATTTTATGTCCTCGTGATTCCTTTTCTCCTTATTCTTATTTTTCTAGTTTCCTAGTTATCTAGTACCAGTAAGAATTTTTTTTTTTTTCTTTTTCTTGTTTTAGGCTATGAATTTGTAAGGTCCACAAGCTAGGGATTCAAGTGGGTGGAATTTAATAAACTCTGCTTATTTGCTTCAGAATTTTCGGTCCCTACAAAAAGGATCCAATATTTTTTTCTTCCATTTTTTTTCTTTTTTTCTTTTTTTTTTGCTGAAACTATCATACCTATTATATAAACACAGACCAAAATTTATTTCATTTATTGAACTTTTAACTAACGTATGCTTCAAGAAATCTATAGTTAATATTATTTTTTCAATTAATCAACTACAAAGTTTCAAGTTGTCTCAGATTAAGAGATGGCGAGGAATTCATCAAAGAGATAAATAATGTTTGTCTATTTAATACGGATGAAAAAAATTTATTCTTTTTTCATATGGAACTTTAGAGTACCTGTATATTACCAATGCATAGATTTGCTTCGACCCAACCTACTGTCAATCCTACCTCTGTGTTTCAACTTATAGCTTAGTTGGGTAATCCAGCAAAATTTGGATTAAATTTTCTATTGGATTCATGGGCTGTGAATTTCATTTGAGCGTAACCCATATCAATCCAATACTCTTAACTCAAATCTTGTGCGAAAGAGAAAACATCCTCCATGATTTTTTTCTGCAAACGAACAAATCCCCAAGTTGGGTTTCAACAAGTTTTTAAATAATGCTGAGCTGGATCGGCTAACTTGACTGATTTTTGTGACATATTTATGTCAAAATATCTAAATAAGTTTTAATTTAATAATTTACACATTGGCAATCTCCAAAAGGGATCTTCTCATGGGCAAAAGGGTTTGCAGTATGGGTCAGGATAAATACAGGTTATAATAAAATTTATCCTAATTTTGATCTACATATATATAACGCTTCATAAATTCCCTTCCGACTCTTTATCCTAGTCGCTCCGTTTGTAAGAAAAATTAAACATGTGAAAGATTACATGTTATATACTAAAAGAATTTATATGCTGAGATATTTAGTTATTCATGTTGATAGTTCATCACTTTTCTTAGTTAAAATGATATTTGATTTATTAAAGAATAATATTTTTATTTATTATATTTTTATTATTATTAAAAATTTGATTTACTATGTTTTATGTCTTCGGCTCATATTTTATTTAATATTATATAAAATACTTAAATTTGTTTTTATATTTTTTATTTATTTAATTTATAGTAAAAAATTAAATTATATAATTTTATTGCTTCATCTAACTCTATTATATGTGTGTGTGTGTTTGTATATGTCAGTGTTTATGTATATATGCTTGAATGGACGGATGGAGGGAACAAAAGTCATATGGGGCAGGCACTATAAAATATCATATATGGTTGGCTTCATAATGTGTCACATGTCTTTTAATACTAATTTTAAAAAATAACTCTAGATGTTGACTTTTCTACTAATGAAGTTATTAGTCCCATGATTAAAGTATTCTCTTTTTTCTTCATTTTCAGCATATAACAATATATACTATATAGCCATTTGATACACACTAAATATATAAGTAGGTGATACATATTGTTAGTTTTTCTAATACACATCCAATAACAAAATAACGACCTAATACATACCTGCAGATAAATTGATGTATAGTTTATCGAACTTAGTATTCATCAGTATACAGTATATGACTAGTTGATACACATCCAATAACATATGCATCCAACATCCCAATACATACCTCTAGATAAAGTAATACATAGTTTTTAAAAGATAGTATTTATCAACACACAGTATATGAATAAATGATATATACTAGATGGCTTATTGATATATACTATAAAATTTTTTGATACACATCTAGCAACAATTCAATATATACTTACAAACAAATTGATATATAGTTTATCGAACTTAGTATTCACTAGTACACAGTATATGATCAGTTGACACACACCTAGCATAATATTCATCTGACGTCTCAATATACACCTCTAGATAAAATGATATATAGTTTCGGTGAACTTTTAGATATAAAAATCTTAGAAAAAAAGAGGGATTTGGAAGAGAAAAAAAGACCTTGAGATATGTATTGGGTTATATTGGGTGTGTATCAAAAAAGCTTATAAAATGTATCAATAAGCCATCTAGTATGTATCATTTACTCATATATATATTGTGTGCTAATGAATGCTAGATTTTGAAAATTATGTATTGCTTTACCTAAAAGTGTGTATTGAAATATTGGATAAATATTTTACTAAGTGTGTATCAATCAGTCATATACTGTGTACTAGTAAATACTAAATTTGATAAACTATGTATCAATTTAATTGTAAATGGATATTGAGTCGTTGCTGTGTGTGTATCAGAAAAGCTTACAGTATGTATCATCTCATTATATATTTTGTGTGTGTTATATGGTCATATGGTATATATTACTATGTACTGAAAATAAGAAAAAAAGAGAATACTTTAACCAAAAGACTAATAAATTTGTGAATAGAAAAATTTTAAAATTTTAAAATTATTTTTTAAAATTAATATTAAAAAATACATGGCATATTATGCAGTCCGTTTCATATAATATTTTATAGTGCCGGCCCAATATGATCTTTGTTCGATGGAGGGAGGGACGGATGCTGGTCACCGATATCCAAACTTGATGTTTCTTCCATGAAAATCCTCGCTTGGATCTCATGCATCCCATAGAATAGTATATACACAGGTCCCCAGGAGTCCAGAGTCCCCCTTCATTAGATTCATTAACGTATGCAGGCTTTAATGTTGTTGGGAAAAGAAACCCCACTTCTATAAAACAAAGGCGGTAATTAAGAAGACGTTGCAGACACGGAGTGAGGCACTACCTCACCAGCACATGTATTGTCTATTTGTTTTCCACCCTTTCTGCTTTATTCTAGTTCTACTTCCTTGCAACTATTCTTTCCCCATCTACCCAGTTCCATCCCCCTCAAGGTGGAGATGGGAGCAAAGAGAGAGGTGGAAGAATAGACATATTGTTATTTGCTAATCATTCAACTGCCTATACATAAACATCAACAATTCCTGATCAAATGCTTGCTCCATTTGTTAGAGAACTTAATTACTTGCTTGCTCGATGTAGTTGTAGAACTACTAAAATTCCAATATATATATACACTACTGTGGTATATATGTAGTATGCTGCCTTTTCTTTTCTTTTTTTCCTGAAAAAAAATGTCAAACTGTGGTATGTGGTATTGGTTGCTCATCCATTATCTTTGATGGTTAAGTTGAAAGACCTAAGATATCCTGCACACTAGTGCGATGGGTCCATATTCATTGCCTGCATGTGAACCACTTATCAATGCTATCATATTTATCTACTACTACTTTATGAAAAGAGTAGAGTAGCATCATGATGTTTTTATACTCTCAACCCTTTATGTTTAAAATTTTCTTTCTCATGTTGATGCAAAATTAGAACTGCCTGTTATTTTACTAATATTCTCTTTTTCTTTTCTAATTGTAATGGTTAAGATCATTTGTTTCAATTAAACACCATTAGTTAAGGCAATTCATACATGTTGCAATAATTAAAAACAGGTCGCTTTTGTCTACGACTATGCTTGAAAGCTTCATTTCCTAAGCAATGGGAAGCAACATATAGAATCTTGTAATTAATAATAGAGGGCTCCCGGCTGCTCGTTCCTACCTTGTTTTGTTCAAAAAATAGTAAATCAGTTACTACCTGTTGCGGTCAATTTTTTCGTTGCCTGATCATCGAGAACGGGCACCTACAAAGAAAATCTTCACTGATCGGAGATATCTCCGATGGAGACCCTCCGATTCTTAAGTCAAAGAGGAGACTAGACAACAGTGGAAAGAACCAAGGGCTCAGCTTGAGAAAGCTCAAGAGAGCGTGAGAAAGCTTAAGAGAACTTGAGAAAGCTTACCAAAACTGTTGCCTTACCTCGTTTTATAGTAGAATGCGGTATGGTCCCGCAATTAATGGTGCAGACAACTGGAGAATTGTCAAATCGCCTAGGGCTATCAAATCATTGGGGATTGTCAGGTCATCAGAATTAATCTGTATCCTTGACGGGACAATGCCCCATGGTGGTCGTACAGCATGTCCTTGGCAGAACAACAGCCCATAGCGGTTGTACGGCGTTTGGACGGACTAGCTGACTATATGTCGGTATTTGATTGTCGGAACGTCGGGTGATGACTCGAAAATACCATCGGCTGATCTGGTGTGTTGTGGAAGTCGGACGTCGGCCGCCACCCCCGACAGTGAATCGGTGATATGGGTTTGGCCGCTTGGTCGGTTGAAAATAGTATTGGCCTGTTTGGCCGACATACCTTTGGCCGAATATTGTCGGCAGTCATTGTTGGAGTCGTCTGTCCGTCCGGTGGGAAGAATCAGGCGTCGGTAAGATCGTTCCGAGGATAAGTCGGCGTATAGGGGTCAGTCGGTATATCCCAACAGTTGCCCCCCCACTCCTGAGTCTGATGTCGTGTTGGCCCGCGTTACCACGTGGGCGACAGTCTCGGGCGAAAGGAGTAGTTTTTTATTACGTCACGCTCCGACTTTGCCGACCATACCAATGGACGATCCGACGTCAGACGTCTCATTGGGAATGCAAACCGCCGTCGGCGTCAGACGTCTCATTGGGAATGCAAACCGCTGTCGGTTAATTAATTTCGAGATGCGATTTTTTCGCCATGCGTTGGGGGGCTATTGGACCGAAATCGTTCGCACGAATGGAGGCGACGTGGCTCGATCTGGGGCAGGTGCGTCGAACCGTCGGACCAAGGAAAGGCCCGGGCGCTGCCACGTGTCAGCATCTGGGAAGCCCTCGTTCGGCGCGCTTTCAACTTCGACCGTCGAAGGGCCTTATATATATACGGCCACTTGTATCCAAAGCTTCACTTTTTACTGCTCTGTTTCTAGCGCTGAGGTCCTGTCGAGTTGTCTCCCAGTCCCAGGTAGCTGTTCCTGTCCTCCTCTTTTGAAAACTCTTCTCGAAGCTTTTCATTCTTGTCCCTTTGCATCTTTGCTCCCTTTGCATTTTCCTTTTTGGTCTCTTTTCTTGGGGCTAGCGTTATGGCTAGAATCTCTCTTCGAGGAAGTCAGTCGGAGAACTCGATCGATGATTCCCGATTGACCCTGGAGGTGGAGGCTTCTTCACTTTTGGAGCAAAGCATCGAACGGCTTAGGGAATAATATGGTATTTCAGAGCAGTTTCGACTTTTCGCCCCTGGGGCGGAGGGTCGGGTTAACAACCCACCTCCGGACCAGGTGGCCTTTTACGTTGAGGACCTTCGGGCTGGTCTTTGCTTTCCGATTCCGGAGTTCGTCCGAAATATCCTGGATTATTATGGGCTTTGCTCGATGCAACTGACGTCGAACTCTGTCCGACTAATAATCAACTTTGCCTTGTCGTGTCGGCTCTTGCCGACCTTTCCCCGCATCTCTCTCTTTCGGGCGTTCTTCGTCCTCCAACCCCACCCAAAAGCCCGAGGGTGGTGGTTCTTCAATCCCTGAAAGGACCTTTCATTCATTATCGGTCTTCCATCGTCGATCCACGGGTGGAAGAACCAATTTTTCTTCGCTTCTTCTCCGCTACCCTGGGGGTTTCCTTCTCGCTGGGGCGACCCTCGAACTCAGCCGAACGAAAATAGTCGAGTGGAGACAGAAGTCCGAGAGGACTTTCACCGACTGAAGGATATGTCGGTGCCGAAGCAGAAAGAGCTCATCACTGAGCAAGCTCTCTATGACGCCGGTCTAAGTTCGGTTCTCCGCTTAGGTACGGTTCAGTCTGTCGGTCATCTTTTGACTTTTTCATTCATCTTCGGACTTGTGCTAATCTTTTGTTGAAATTGCAGGCATATCATCGAGAGTAAGGCTAATAGATGTTGACATTCGGCAGCACGTGGCGAGGAAAAGATCTGTGCCCGGGGCCGGACCTTCGCGGCCACCCAAGAGGCCCCAGACATCATCTCCGACTGCCGTGGCGATGGCGGCTGCGTAGCCTGACACCGGACGAGCGTCGGGCTCCGAACCAGTCATCGCCCTATCGACGCCGGCGATGCCACCCAAGGCACCGTCCGAGGGAGGGGCGGCGGAGGGTGTGGTCGAAGGAGTACCGACGGCATCGCCTGTGGAAGAGGTTCGGGTCGAAGCACGAGAGCCTGAACGACCTGTGGCGGCTCCCGTTGAACCCTCGGGAGGAGCTCAGTCGAGTTCAAGCTTCCCAACTTTCTCTGACCTCAGGGCCTGGGCGATTGCTCGGGGGAAGGCTCCGATGGCGCTGGCTGACGACACAAGGTCGGCGGACCGCATCACATCATCCGACGTTCGGGTTTTCGAGGGAGCGTCGGCCCTGGCCAACCATAATTTGGCCAGGAGGTTGTGTCAGGCAACCATTCTCTCGATCGATCGGGAGCTCTTGAAGGGTCGGCAGGTGACTGAGATGCTCTCTTCCTTCTACCCAACCAAGATCGGGGTGAGTTCTTCTTTTTCTTTCCTCTCCATTATTATTTTCATCATTTTATTTTTCTGACGACCGGCCTTCTACTTGCAGCTGATCCACACCATGTCCGAGTTGGAGGTTGGGTACTAGAGGTTTGGCGACATCCAGACGGCCTGGAAGGATAGGGCAGAAATTGTCGAAGCCGAGAAGGCGACGCTGGTGGAGCAGCTGAAGCTGTCGGTCGACCGCGAAGCTAGGCTCGAGGAAGAGATTTCCTGACTCACCGACGGCCTGGCTGCCTCGGAGGTCGAACTTCAGTCGGCCCGCGAGTAGGTCCAGCACAAAATCCATTCCGTTCATCAGCTGCGGTATGAGCGGGACGGTTGCATCAGTGAGCTCGAGGTCGAATGCGAACAACTTCGAGTTAGCTTGGAGAATCTGGCCAAGACCGAGGAGAACTTGTCCTCCGCTCAAGCCGACGCTGACATAGCGAAGGCGGAGGCGGAGGCAGAGTCAGCCAAAGAGGCGTTGAGCTGGGCAGTGGAGGACTTCCACGGCTCGGACAAGTATCGGGAGGAGCTTCTCGAGAGCGGCTTCGCCTCCTATCGAGTGGGGTATGAGGACCCCCGGGATGCAATTCAGGGGCTATACTCTGAACTCGACCTGAGCAGCATCGCCCCTCCGAGGTCGAAGGACCAAGCCGCAGAGGAGGAGGCCGACCCAATATCGAAGGATCAGACGGCTGCGGAGGAGGTCGTCCCATGGCCGATGGAACGAGCTACCGAAGGTGAGGCGGTTCCAACCTCCGATCCCACTCCGACCTAAGCGGGTACATCGATCACTCCCGAACCCTTCCCGATGTAGGAAGTCGATTCCGACGAGTAGTCGAAGTGTCTGCTCCATCGTTTTTATTTCATTTTTGTTTCATTTTTGACACTTGTAATCGGGCTTCGGCCCAATTTTGTAAGTCTAACTTCAACTAAATGAAATTGAAGACTTTTCAAATTTTTTTCTGCATGCGGTTCAAAGTGTATGCCTCACTGAGGCATCTCCGAGTGTATAGGTCGTAGCTCCGACATACCTCGTTAGGACGTTTGGTAGGATCCAGCGTAGTTAATCAAGATAGTCAGTAGCGTGCACCATGCTAAGGGCAGAGCAAGCTTCGATCGTAAACCAGCATCCTGACTGTCATACAGGTTGCATAGGATCCGATGGTCGAGAGTCGTTCGATGCAGTTAGCTCGGGTGTCGACTGCAGGTCGACGGCAGGTCGAGCATCAGTCGCCCAGACCTTGGTCGGGCGTGCACGTCGAGCCAGGTGTCGACCAATCTCCGAACGTAGCTTGTTGACATGATCATTCCGTAGAATCCGATAATCGAGTAGTGTCCGACGTATTCGGTTAGGATAACGATGCCAAGTCAAATATCCATTGTCCGATCTTTGGTCGGACATATACGTCACGATGTATGATAAATGGTGGCAAGCCGAATATCTTTCGACCGATCGTGGCCAAGTTGGTATGTCACAAGTGCGATGTAGCTTGTTGACACGATCATGCCATAGAATCTGAAGTCGAGTGGTGTCCGACGTATTCGGTCAGGATAACAATGACAAGTCGAATATCCGTTGCCCGGCCCTTGGTTGGGCGTATATGTGGTGATATATGATAAATGGTGGCAAGCCGAATATCCTTCGACCGATCGTGACCAAGTCGGTATGTCGCAAGTGCGACCGCAGTCGTCTTGATGTTTTGTCCTTCTTAGTCAAGGCTAAGTCAGCAAGTTAGTCAGTCGCGTTGATCGAGAGTCGACTGTGGAAGGAGCACGGCTTCAACTTAGAGAGGTTTCATCGCCAGCGCTGGCCTTCCGTTAGTGTAGACAGAACGGTTCTCGTAAGAGTTCGATGTATCGTTGGCGATCAAGCCGTAGGTTCCCAACGAAACGTCAGGCCCAAGTCGAGGCATCGGGGCTCGTACCTCTGGCGAGGGCCGACCCTCGACGGAGAGCCAAACTTTGTAGACTCTGGGGCTTTGAAATTGAGTTGTATTCCGAACAAGGGCATATAGAATTCACTGATGGTATAATTTCAGGTTGTCGGCATTCCAAGTCTAGAGAATGATCATCCCTTCCAGGGTCTCAAGTCGGTAGGCGTCCGGCCTGCAGGCGTCCACTATCCTGTAGGATCCTTCCCAGTTTGGAGACAGTTTCTCTTGATCTAGAGGCTTCGAGACTTTCGTCTTCCTTAAAACCAGGTCTCCAGGTCTGAAAAACTTTGGCTTGACTTTAGCATTGTAGTACCGGGCCACTCTTTGTCGGTAGGAAGCCATGCAAAGTTGAGCTTCGCGTTGGAGCTCGGGTAGGAGGTCCAAGTCAGCTCTCCGACACTCGGAGTTGCCTGGTTCACAGTACTGCTCATCTCTAGTTGATGGTAACCTGATCTCGAGTGGGATCATCGCTTTCGTCCCATAGGCCAAATTGAAAGGAGATTCTTCGATCGGAACACGAGGTGTTGTTCGGTACGCCCATAGGATCGAGTGCAATTCCTCGACCCAGAGGCCTCTGGCTTCATTCAGTCAAGTCTTCAATCCATGGAGGATGGTCCAGTTGGTTACTTCGACTTTTTCGTTGGACTGTGGATGCCCGATCGAGGTCAGCTTGTGCGTGATATGAAATTTTGTACAGAACTCTCTGAAGTCTTGATTGTCGAACTATCGCCCATTGTCGGTGATGATTGTGTATGGCAGTTCGAATCTGGAGATGATGAACTTCTGGATAAAGTCTTCCATCTTACACTCGGTGATTTGCGCCAGGGGTTCGGCCTCCACCCACTTGGTGAAGTAGTCGATTGCGACGACTATGAATTTTCTTTAGCCAGATGCTAAGGGGAAAGGGCTGAGTATGTTGATTCTCCATTCGGCGAAGGGCCACAGGGCGACAATGGAAGTCAGCTGGTTGACGGACCGGTGTTGTATGTTGGTGTACTTTTGACATGACTCACACCTCTGAACCAAATCAGCCGCATCTTTCTTCATGGTGGGCCAGTAGTATCCTTGCCGTAGGACTTTGTAGGTCAGAGATTTGCCCCCCAGGTGATTTTCGTAGATCCCTTTATGCACCTCTCTGAGTGCGTAGTCTGCGTCCATTGGTCCCAGGCACTTTAGAAAGGGAAGGGAGAACAATCTTTTGTAGAGTCGCCCGTCCATCATTACATATTGGGAGGCCATCCACCGGAGTCGCTTGGCTTCCGCGGGGTCTTCGGGGCTGGTTCTGTCGGTCAGATACTGAACGATCGGATCCATCCAGTTTGGCTCGGCCGTCAGTTGTAACACCTCCTCAGCCTTATCGATGCTTGGTTGCTCCAGACTCTCTACGAGTGTCTGGCCCAAAGCACCGTAGGCGGACGTCGCAAGCCTGGAGAGTGCGTCAGCCCAAGCGTTCTCCGTCTTGGAAATATGGGAGATCTCGAAATACTTGAGGTGCACCACGAGATCTCTCACTTTCTGAAAATATTTCACTATGGTCGGATCCCGTGCTTCGAATTCGCCTCTGACTTGTCCTACAATCAGCTGGGAGTCAGAGAAGACTCTAAGGCTATCGATCCCGAGCTCCTTCACCATCCTCAAGCCAGCGAGAAGCGCTTCATACTTGGCTTGATTAGTAGAGGCTTTGAAGTTGAATCAGAGGGTGTACTCGTTAATTACTCCCTCCAAGTTGGTAAGCAAGAACCCGACCCCACTCCCTTGAGCATTGGAAGCTCCGTCTATATGCAATACCTAGGTTGCCCCGGGGTTATATTCAGAGGTCGCAACTTCTTTGGAGCTCCCGTTCTCTGACACTTGGTCGGTTGTTGGGCATTCCACAATGAAGTCGGCCAGAACTTGGGCTTTCAAAGCGGGTCGCGGTCGGTACTGGATGTCGAACTCGCTCAGCTTCACCGTTCATTTCGTCAGTCGTCCTGATGTGTCAGGGTGATGCAGGATCGCCCTCAGGGGCTGGTCGGTGAGGACCACGATGGCGTGCGCTTGAAAATACGGACGGAGTCGTTGCGCTGATATGACCAAGGCAAATATCATTTTCTCTGTTCTTGAGTACCGAGTTTCAGCTTCATGGAGCACTTTGCTGGTGTAATATATGGGTCGATGAATTCGACTCTCGTCCTCCCGGACGAACACCGAACTAACCGCCTCTGGGGCGGTAGCCAAGTAAAGGTATAATGTTTATCCGACCTCTGGCTTTACAAGCAGGGGTGGAGAAGTCAGATATTTTTTCAAGTCTTCGAAGGCTTGCCGGCACTCGTTCGGCCAAGAGAAGTCCTTTGTCTGCCTCAGGGTTTTGAAGAACGGGAGGCATCTCTCAGCTGACCAAGAAATGAATCGGTTGAGTGCGATGATCCTTCCATTGAGCTGCTGTACTTTCTTTTTGATGTTCGGATGCCGCATGTCAATAATCGCCTTTATCTTCTCGGGGTTGGCCTCAATTCTGCGTTGAGAAATGAGGAACCCGAGAAACTTCTCCGAAGTCACCCCGAAGGTGCACTTGGTCGGATTTAGCTTCATCCAATGTCACCGAAGAGTGCAAAAAGTTTCTTCCAAGTCTTGGACATGATCTGAAGTCTGTGCGCTCTTCACCAGCATGTCGTCCACGTATACCTCCATGTTGCATCCGATTTGAGCTTTGAAGACCTTATTGACGAGGTACTGGTAGGTGGCTCCGGCATTCTTCAGACCGAAGGGTATCACTCTGTAACAGTAAAGGCCCTTGGCGGTCACGAAGGCCGTATGCTCTTCGTCCTCGGGTGCCATCCAGATCTAATTATATCCGACAAAGGCATCCATGAAACTGAGCAATCGATGATCGAATGTCACATCTATCAGTTGGTCGATCTTCGACAGTGGAAAGCTGTCCTTTGGGCAGGCTCGATTCAGGTCGGTGTAGTCGATACAGATCCTCCACTTTTCATCGACTTTCTTCACCATGATGACATTGATGAGCCAGTCGGGATATATGGTTTCTCTGATGAAGTCCGCCTTGAGTAATTTGTCTATTTTCTCGTCGATGGCCTTCTATCTTTTGGGGCCGAAAGACCTTTTCTTCTGTCTCACCGGCCTCATGCCAGGGGCGATGTTGAGTCGGTGAGTCATTATTTTTGGAGAGATATCAGGCATATCCACTGTCGACCAAGCAAATATGTCGGCGTTGGCTTTCAATAGCTCTATTAGCTGCTGTCGCTCTGGGTCAGACAATTGCGATCCGACCCAGATCACATGTTCAGGATTCTTCGCCATCGAGATGGAAATCAGCTGTTCAGCCGGTTCACCCCATTCCTCCTCTTTTCGTTAGTCCAACTTGTCGACCGGTAGGGAATCCTTCGATTTATTATTTTGAGTTGAGATTTGAAAGCATCGCCGAGTGAGCTATTGATCCCCGCGCATTTCTCCAGCTCCATTTTTAGTCAGAAATCGGACCAGCAAGTGATATGTCGAGACTATCGCTCTGAGAGTGTTTAGTCCGGATCTTCCAAGTATGGCATTGTAGGCTGAAGGTACTCAGATGATCATGAAGATCAAGTAGACGGTGCTTTATCGTGGTTCGATCCCAGCTGTCACAGGAAGAGCAATTTCTCCTTCCACTGCAATGGCATCCTCGACGAAACCTACTAGGGGTGTAGAGACTCTCTTGAGTCGGTCGGTTGACAGTAGCATTCGGGAGAAGGTCGAGTAAAACAAAATGTTAGTCGAGCTTCCATTATCAACAAGAATCCTTTTTACATCATAATTCACTATTGTTGCCGAAACAACAACAGCGTCATCATGGGGAGTTTGGATTCTCCAAGCATCTTCATCTATAAAAATAATTACATCATCCTGGCGTGGCTTCTTCATCGACTCTCCTTCAGCAGTCGTCCCTCGGTCCAGTCGTTTGGAGATCATGTTGATGACTCCGGCAGTAAGCTGATTGTTTGTTGCCTCTTCAGTCGGTTGGGATTGTCGGTCGGGAAGGGGTCGAGCCAGCGGGTCCCTTCGATACTTTTCGAGATACCCTCGTCGTATGAGGACCTCTATTTTATCCTTGAGTTGGATGCATTGTTCGGTGTTATGATCGTGGCCCTGATGGAATCGACAGTATTTTCTTCGATCGAGGCCCTTTGCCTTCAGAGGTGGAGGTCGTCGCAGATATTCTGCTCCTTCGATCTACATCAGGATTTATGCATGAGGAGCAGAGAGAGGGGTGTAGGAGTCATACCTGTGATGCATCGGTCTCGGACTCTGCCGTCGAGGCAATCTCGGGCTCTGTCGTCGGGGCGAGACCCGTTTATCGGTCGGGGGCCTGCTGGATTCGGCAGGAGCCCGATTTTTCTTCTGTTTCTCCTTCTGGCCTGTGCTCTCGGTCAGGCACCGGTCAGAAGCTCCTTCATCCGCGTGCATATATTTGTACGCGCGCTCCAGCAATTCGGCATATGTCCGGAGGAGGGTCTTGTCCAAGAAATATATGAATCGGGATCCCTTTAGCCCCCTCTTTATGGCCGAGATAGCCATATCTTCGTTGAGGTCCCGAACCTCAAGTGTGGCCGCATTGAATCGGACCATAAAGTGTCGGAGTGTCTCATTTTCTTCCTGCTTGAGAGAGAAAAGACTGTCCAAGGTTCGCAGCGATTTTCGGCTAGTGCTGAAATGGGCCATGAAAAAATGCTCGAGCTACCCGAAGGAGTGGATACCTCCTGAGCGAAGGTCGGAGTACCAGGCCCTGGCAGCTTTACGAAGGGTGGTGGGGAAGCCGATGCAAAGGAGGGCATCGGTTGCCCCTTGAATTGTCATGAGAGCCTTGTAGCTCTCCAGATGGTCAATTGGGTCGGTGGAGCCATCGTAAGGCTCCACATGAGGCATCTTGAACTGACTAGGGATCAGTTCTTCGAGGATAAATCGAGAGAGAGGTTGGGTGGTCCGAAAGTCAACGTCGTTTGAAGACTTCTGACCATTCGTCTGGAGCTGGGCAAGCCGACGGTCGATTTTTTCGAACTTACATTCGTAGTCGTCCAACCGTCGGTGTTGAGAAACCTCAGGAGTCGAGCCTCCCGACGAATTTGAGAGGGAGGCGGACGGTGTTCGCGGTCGCTTCTCCTTCCTCGCTCGCACCAGTTGGGAAGGAGAGGGACGTCGAGATCGGTGGATATCGTGCCGTGGCCGCCTCCCCCCTTCTCGATGGGAGTGCTGAGATGGCTGCTCTTGAAAAGGAGATGAAAGTTGACACGGACGTCGGCGGCTGCTTCTGGACGGCATCGGGTGCGCCATCGGTTGTCCTGCCGGCGGTTGCGGCAACTGGGACGGTTGTTGTTGGAGGTTTTTGACCGCGTCCGTCAGAACAGTCATTTGCCATACGATTGCCGCAATCTGTGCCTCCGTGGTCACCACGGGATGCGAAGAACTCGGTTCCGCCATGGAGGGTGAAGGAGGGGCCTCTTCCCGACAGAAAGAGCACTTTGCCGATCTGGTAGCTCTCGATCGCTGAGCCCTGATTTTTATCATCTCGAGAGATATTTTAAGCTCTATGAAGTACGAGCTGCCCCTATCTGGCGTTTCAAATCTGTTGCGGCCAATCCCTTCATCATCTGATCGTCGGGAATGGGCACCTGCAAAGAAAATCCTCACTGACCGGAGATGTCTCCGATGGAGACCCTTCGATGCTTAAGTCAGAGAGGAGACTAGGCAACAGTGGAAAGAACCAGGGGCTCAGCTTGAGAAAGCTTAAGAGAGCTTGAGAAAGCTTACCAAAACTATTGCCTTACCCCGTTTTATAGTAGAATGCGGTATGGTCCCGCCATTAATGGTGCAGACAACTGGAGAGTTGTCAAATCGTTAGGGGCTATCAAATCATTGTGGGTTGTCAGGTCATCAGAATTAACCTGTCCTTGACGGGACAATGCCCCATGACGGTCGTACAGCATGTCCTTGGCAGGACAACAGTCCATAGCGGTTGTACGATATTTGGACGGGCTGGCCGACTATATGTCGGTATTTGGTTGTCGGGACGTCGGGTGATGACTCGAAAACACCGTCGGCTGATCTGGTGTCTTGTGAAAGTCGGACGTCGGCCGCCACTCCCGACAGTGAGTCGGTGATATAGGTTCGACCGCTCGATCGGTTGGAAATAATATTGACCTGTTTTGCCGATATACTTTTGACCGGATATTGTCAGCAGACATTGTCGGAGTCGTCTGTCTATCCAGTAGGTAGAGTCGGGTGTCGGTAGGATCATTTCGAGGATAAATCGACGTATAGGAGTCAGTCGGTATATCCCAACACTATCCATGCTTAGTCCTTTTTTTTCAGAAAAAGAAAAATAATATTTGTACGCAAATCTGGGACAGTTAACATGGCAAGATGAGTGTTGTTGTTCGCCTCTGCCGTGTCTTCATTCTGAAGCATAGAATTATGTACTTAACTCACTACAATTTTACTCATCCTACTAGTTCCTCAGCACAATTGATCCTCCAACATAATGGTTCTTATATTGACCCTGGTAATCACAAAGCTTTGCCACATCCTACTCCTTCTCTTATTTGGTTTAATTTGCAACCTTCAGACCATATCTATATAAATGATAATTTGCTGACTCTCGGATATATTTGATTAGAGTAGTTGGGCTCTTGAACGAAAATATAGAAGAACGATTCTCATCCTAACTGTTTAGTTCGAAAACTTTTATTTTTTTTTAATTTAAGAAGGAATGAAATTAATATCCTGATCTTTCAAAATTCAATCTAAACTTATATTTAATATTTAAATCTCATTTTGTGTCTGATTTTTTTTTTTCAATCAAGGATCAAATATGCTGAAAAATATGAGCATTCTGATACCTATTTCAATCCTTCCGGATTGCCACACCCATTGCAAACCATACAATTCCTCGGAAGAAAAGAAAACTTATTATTAAAAAAATTCAGACCGTCACATGATGCCCGTTCCATACAAGGGTTCGGCTAGTGGCGCTCTCAATAAAATTCTTCACTGAGATCCATGCTTCCTACTAAAATAAATACATGTGCAGGTCCCAGGACAAGGGTCCAAAATTGCACTACTTTTGACTCTTTACCTCTATCTACAGCACTCTTTTTTTTTTGTTTTTTTGTTCACTAACTTCAATGCTAAGGTGTTTGGACGAAGAAAACCAACGGTCACGAGTGGATTGAAGCAAATGCAGTGATAGGCTGGAAGCCAGACGAGACACTTTGCAACACTGCACTAGAAGACTCTGCTTTACTGAGCCCACATGTTGTGTCCTCCGGCTTTCCTCATTTCAGCTCCTTTTCACGTGTGACTAAAAAAAAATGGAAAAATATTTTAAAGCATTTAAACCGACGAAAATGGAGGAAATGACGTTGGTTTTAACTTCTTTTTAAAATTTAAATTTTTTTAAATTGAAACTCCAACACTTTTTTATGTGTATTCTTTCACCATCTCCCTAATCCTACCCTCTGCTTTATTTAAAGGACCCAAGGAGGAGGTGCTCGAAGCACAGACTGAGAGGGATAGAGGGATGGGTGCTTCTTGGGGCCTTCCCTTCCTCGCTTTCCTCTCCTTCTCAGCAGTGGCATTGGGGGAGGATGAGGTTGGGGCAAAGAACTCTGGCCTTGCTATGAACTTCTACAAGGAGTCATGCCCACAGGCAGAGGAGATCATAAGGGAGCAGGTCAAGCTGCTCTACAAGCGCCACAAGAACACTGCCTTCTCCTGGCTTAGGAACATCTTCCATGACTGTGCTGTCCAGGTACAAAAAATTACTCTCAAAAGAAAAAGACATTAAAAAATTAGGGATCAAATGAGCTCAAGAAAAAGAAGGAAAAGTTTTTTTTGGGGGGGTGGTCAAGTTTAATGTTGGGTGTGTTTGATTTGGTTTTTTTGTTTCTTTTTGCAGTCATGTGATGCCTCACTGCTGCTGGACTCTACGAGAAGGAGCCTTTCTGAGAAGGAGATGGATAGGAGCTTTGGAATGAGGAACTTCAGGTATCTGGACACCATCAAGGAGGCTGTGGAGAGGGAGTGCCCTGGGGTGGTCTCTTGTGCTGATATCCTGGTCCTCTCCGCCAGGGATGGGATTGTTGCGGTATTGCTTTCTCTTTCTCTCTCTCTCTCTCTAAATTTTTTGTGTTGCTTCTAAGAGGAACAAGGAAAAGAAAAGAAGAAATGATCTAGTTTAGATCTGTGTAGTGTTTATAGTAACTGAACTATTTTTCATACCGAATCCAGGAAATCCTTCTTCTTAAAAAAATAATAATAATACTGGAAACCATTGTACTTTTAGATCTCACACAGCCCATGGGTCTGCATGGTTATGAAAACAAGCTGATCTGCATCTCCTTATCCTCCCATTTCCTTTTTCCTTTTCTCTGCTTTTACTCATATTTCTATGATTTAAGCCTTGTGGAAGGCCTCATCCTTTGTATACCATCGATCAATATCCTGGTTCTTTCGAGAATGAAAGCTATAGGCGGTATAAATTTGTCAGGCATCAACATCTCTTTCTTCAAGGACATATAACGCCACGAGTCAATACTCGACAAAGCTACTTTTGTTATTTGTCTGGTTTTCTTTGACATGCATGATAAAAGCTCTTGACTTATGGTATTAACACCATCATTTTTCTTTTTTTCTTTTTTTTTTCTGTTGAAGCTTGGGGGGCCATACATTCCTCTGAAGACAGGGAGAAAGGATGGGAGGAGAAGCAGAGCTGATCTGCTGGAACAATACCTCCCTGATCACAATGAAAGCATCTCTTCAGTTCTGGACAAGTTTAGTGCCCTTGGCATCGACACTCCCGGCGTTGTGGCCCTCCTTGGTATTATTCCAATCATATATATATATATATATATATATATATATATATATATATATATATATTTATATTGATCCATGGCACTATACAATGCAAGCAAAAAAAAAAAAAAAAAGGAAAAGAAAACTCTATTATTAAGTTACAAAGAACAAAAAGATATGCACACTTATATTTATGCTTCATTAATGATACATGTAGTTCTCTTCATGGACAGAAACACTGAAAGTATGTACTCATATACATACATTCATGTTGAACCATACATTAGCTGAGAAATAGCTATAATGCGAAAAGACTATGCTATCCTTGCTTTGTCTTTTGAACTATGCTAACATTTTTCTCTAAATTTTGCCTTTAATTAACTAAACAATCGAGCATGATCGTGTCAAATGTCTAGCGTCTCAAACTGATAATGGAGTTGCTGAAATGTGGTTAGGGAGAGCCTAACTAGTCCCAAATGCAAAGAAATGAGAATATTGCTGGTCTAGTCTAAAAACCTTGAATCCCTGAGAGCCTTCTGTGGACCATTTTTTAGGCCATTAATGGATTACACCAATTGCTTGGAGGAAAACAGTATGTCAGATCTAGTTCATTGCACTCACATGCCTCTCAAGTATCATTGCTCCAGTGGACCATGTTACCTACGCAGTAGCAGCAGTTGATAGCTCCAAACTTTGTCACTGAGTACTCCAAACCATTATTCTGTCCTCCTGCTTGCAGGATCCCACAGCGTGGGACGCACCCACTGTGTGAAGCTGGTGCACCGTCTCTACCCAGAGGTGGACCCGGATCTGAACCCAGACCACGTACCTCACATGTTGAAGAAATGCCCAGATCCAATCCCTGACCCCAAGGCCGTGCAATACGTACGCAATGACAGGGGCACGCCCATGAAGCTGGACAACAACTACTACCGCAACATCCTTGACAACAAGGGCCTCCTCCAGGTGGATCACCAACTGGCATATGACAAGAGGACTCGGCCATTTGTGAAGAAGATGGCCAAGAACCAGGACTACTTCTTCAAGGAGTTCTCCAGGGCCATCACCATCTTGTCGGAGAACAACCCGATCACCGGAGACGAGGGAGAGATAAGGAAGCAGTGCAATGTTGTCAGCAAGCACCACTAGATAGATGAGCCCAGCAAGTTCCCCATGGAAGGTTGGGAGATGGGAAGGAATTAAATAAGTTGATGAGGTGGTGGTAGTTCACCAATGGAATGTTATTTAATTGTTGCTTTGATGTGTTATTGGCTAAGTAGTAGAGTTGGAGGGTTGGTTTGGGAGACGGGTGTACGCAAAGGATGGTGGTGATGGTGTAATGGTGAATGCATGGATATATAATTTCATTTCATGCATTGTGGTGCGCATCTCCTTGGCTTATATTTGATGTTGGTCTTGCTCATGGTTTAAGTAATGTGGTTATCCACGCAATTTTCAAGCCATTCTAGTCGTTTTGAGAGTCCATAGTGAAGCTAACAATTCCATATTGTTGTCATACATGGGTGCTTTTTTTTTTTTTTCCTGTCGGTAAAAGTTAATATATGGATGTTATATATTAGCTGTTTTAATGGCTTATAACATTGCTATAACAGCATTCCCGTTAAAATGGTGACCTAGATTTGATCATATGCCCTCATCCCTCCAAGGATCACTGTCATCTCCCAATGTTCGCATGCAGCCAGGTAGTCATCTCCACCTTGCACCCGGGCAATCACTAGTACGACATGACCTATATTTTAATCCTTATTTAATATAAAATAACATATCCCGATATATCAGTTAATATGAAACCAAAATATCCATTAAGATTGTCTAATCTAATCTTTAAAAACCTTAATTAATATCTTAATTGTCATGGAAGATACTCCAGCTTTGTGATGTTAACCGAAACCTCGGACATCTCAGTTGTTATAATATATCATCTGAAAATTCAGAAATCTTAATTCTTTTCTTTTCTTTTCTTTTTTTTGTAGATGTTCGATCTCATTGGAAATAAAATTACGAAATCTTAGCTGATCGAGATATTGTTCACACCCTCCCATAAAAGTCATAATGGAATACAATTCTATAAGAATTGATATTTACTTCCTCAAATACGGTCATAAAGTAACCATGCGTGGCCAAATTAAATAATTATCACGGGTTACTTCAACTGCTATAATAAGCAACAACACTGGTCTACTGAAGCAAAGCTATTAATTACTTGTTTTATCTTTTTCCGTGTTGGGGCTGGATGGATGCATGTGCTGGGGTTGGAACCTCATAAATTTAGAGGAACCAAGTGATGATCGAGAAAGAGGAATTGGAGTGGCGTCCGCACTTTAAAACGCCGAGTCCTTTTCCTAAATTATATAAAAAAAAATTATTTATCTAAATAATATAAATTTTAATTTATTTATAAATTTAATACAAAAGAGATAAAATATCATTTTGAATGGTATTTTATCCAGACCACGTCACCTACAATTTTCACGTAGACGTCATCCAAAAAAAAAAAATTAGAAAACGTCAAGAAATTACTATACATTTTAGTGGTTTTGTGGATGATGCATATACAATTACAGCATTTAATGGTTTTGTAGACTGATTCTATGTCGGATCTTGTGTTGGACGCTCGTCATGCTTTATCTACGACTGATGAGGATGAACGGATTTGGATACTGCGGGAGATAGAGAGAACAAGTTTCGGAACATTGGTGGCGATTGGTGTTGATCCATGCTGTGCGCCTTGGTATGGAGCAGCCCCGGCGCCAGATATGAGATATACGCTGTCACTATATGTTTCACATATGCCATCACCGCATATTCCGCAGATGTCATCATTAGATGCTGCACAGATGCCACCACCTTTTGATCCACAGATGGCAACGCCTTCTTCCTACATCCTCCAGATGACATCATCGGGTACCAATTGGCCACATGAGTATGATACTTTCTTTTCAAGTCCATCCATGTATCCAGATGAGAGGGTTGAACGGATCTCTCAATCCGTAGATGATCCGACAGCATCAGTTATTCTTGAGCAGCATTATCAGCAGATCTCCTCCACTGATATAGGGGATGAGCCATCACAGCAGGAGCAGCCGGCGAGGATCTTCCTAAGAAGGTCCAAGCGACCATGGGCACCGCGACGTCCTTGTGGGACTTAGTCTTTGTTATATTTGTACTTAGTATTTTTTACATTTTTATTGTACTATTTTTTATACATTTAATATTTTTATTCTATTTAATAATATTAAATATTAATTTTATTTTATATTATTTAATTTTAAGTGATCGGATATTATGCTTTGTGCATATGGATACACATACTCGAATGTGTCTCAGAACATTAGGAGAGAAAAAGTTATGCTAAAAGGACTATAAAAATTATAACATAAATAATAATAATATATCGAATAATTTAATTATAAGATGAATCGGATCGTACTGGTACATCTCGATCTGATACAGGCACGAACAGATACGTACGGTGTGGTATGAAAAAAAAAATTAATTAATTTTAAATAGAGAAAGTAATTTAAAATGATGTTTCTTATTTGAATTATATTTTTTATTTTAATTAAAATTAAAAATTTTATTTCTTCTAAATGTAAAAATATAATTTTAATTTTTTTATTTTTTTATATTTATGGCTTCTTTATGATACTTTTTATTTTTTTAATTTATTATTTTTTTGATATCTTTTTAAAAATTTAATTTTAAATGGAAAAAGTAAGTGAAAATGATATTTTTTATTTGAATTAAAATTAGAATTTTTTTAATTCAAAATTATACCTTATATTTTTTTACCATTTCTTTCTCATCTTTTTTTATGGTATATTTTATTTCTTTAATTTT
This sequence comes from Elaeis guineensis, assembly GCF_000442705.2. Lineage (NCBI taxonomy): Eukaryota > Viridiplantae > Streptophyta > Magnoliopsida > Arecales > Arecaceae > Elaeis > Elaeis guineensis. The sequence continues at coordinate 29,891,862 of NC_026002.2, forward strand.
TTAAGATTTTCTTTGAAATATTTTTCTGAGAAAAAATTTTAAAAGGAGAAAATAATTTGAAATTATTTTTTATTTGAATTAAAATTAAAATTTTTATTTTTCAAATTTCAAATTTCAAATTTATATTTTTTTTCTCATTTTTTCCCTTTTTTATTTTTTTGGCATTTTTTAGGTATTTTCTTCCTTTATTTAGAATATTTTTTAAAAAATTACATTTAAATTAATTTAGTTATTTAAAATGATGTTTTTTATTTTAATTATAATTAAAATTTTTATTTCTTAAAATTCAAAATTATAAATTTTGTTTTTGAATTAGAATTACAATTCTTATTTTTTTTCAATTCTATTTTTTTCCCTTTTTTCTTTTTTATGGTATTTTTTATTTTTTTACATTAATTTTTTTCTTTTCTTCAGATATTTTTTTAAAAAAATAATTTGAAAGAGATAAAATAATTTGAAATTATATTTTTTATTTGAATTAAAGTTAAAATTTTTATTTTTTAAAAATTTTGAATTTATAATTTTTAATTAAAATTTTTATTTTTTTAAATTCAAATTTATAATTTTTATTTCTTTAGCATTTCTTTCTCTTTTTTTTCTTTTTCTATGATATTTTTAATTTTTTAATTTTTTAATATTTTTGTTTAGATATTTTTTAAAAAAAATTAATTTGAAAACAAAAAAATAATTTAAAATTATCTTTTTTATTTTAATTAAAAATTCAAATTTTTATATTTTAAATTTCATTCAAAATTAAAATTTTTATTTATTTTTAAATTTAAAATTATATATTTTATTATTTTCCCATTCTTTTTCATTTTTTTTAGTTATTTAAAATGATATTTTTTATTTTATTATAATTAGAATTTTTATTTCTTAAAATTTAAAATTATAAA